>NC_070596.1:31594875-31712375 GCF_027409825.1 Scomber japonicus | reverse complement strand
GAGTAGCTCGTCTCCTTCATCTCGTGGCTGCTGCGGTTCCTCGCCGTGTAATCGTCCCGCTGGCCGCCGTAGCGCTCCTTCCACTCCTGAAACATTCACCTCAACGTCAGCTATACTTTCTAGCATTAAAATAACACTTTTATTATAGTGTTAGAATAAAAGTAATGTGTTATTGTATTAAAGATATTTCCTGTATTAGAATAATGGATGGATTGAACTCACTCTCCGTCTGTTCTCTCCGTCTTCGATCCTTTGACGTTTTCGTTTCTCTGTAAACAAACAAATGTGTTAAAATCAGCCGACGAGCAGCGCAGCGCTTCCTGATGACATCACACTCACCTCGGCGAATCAGCTCCTTTCCCTCGTCGATGAGGTCAGAGGTCATTTCGCTGTCGCCTACGAACTGCTGGAAGCCGAGAAGATTCAGACAGCGAGTTCCCAAACTGAGGAGAGAGAGAGAGAGAGAGAGACTGATCACATCTGCTGCTGGGAGGGTGTGTGTGTGTGTGTGTGTGTGTCTCTCTGTTTTTGTGTGTGTGTATGTGTATATGTGTGTGTGTGTGTCTGTGTCTGTCTCTCTGTGTGTGTGTGTCTGTGTGTGTGTCTGTGTCTCTGTGTGTGTGTGTCTGTGTGTCTCTCTGTTTTTGTGTGTGTATATGTGTGTGTGTGTGTGTCTGTGTCTCTGTGTGTGTGTCTGTGTGTCTCTCTGTTTTTGTGTGTGTATATGTGTCTCTGTGTGTGTATGTGTGTATGTGTGTGTGTCTGTGTGTATATCTTTATGTGTGTGTTTGTGTGTGTGTCTCTGTGTGTCTCTCTGCGTGTGTGTGTGTGTGTGTCTCTCTGTGTGTGTCTCTGTGTGTATATGTGTCTCTCTCTCTGTGTGTGTGTCTCTGTGTATGTGTGTGTCTCTGTGTGTGTGTGAGTGTATGTGTGTGTGTGTGTGTGTGTCTCTCGCTCTCTCTCTCTCTCTCTCTGTGTGTGTGTGTGTGTGTGTGTGTGTGTGTGTCTCTCTCTCTCTCTCTCTCTCTCTCTCTCTCTCTCTCTGTGTGTGTGTGTGTGTGAGTGTATGTGTGTGTGTGTGTGTACCTGAAGTACGTGGCGATGCAGAGGATGACGATGAGCATGGGATAGTAGATGTAGAAGCCGTTAGCGATGAAGGACAGAACTCTCATCGATCCCATGATCTGAAACGAGAGACGCCAACAAACATTCAAACGAGCTGCTGCTGAGCTGTGACATCATCACTCCGTGTGACATCATCGCCCTGTGTGACATCATCGCTCTGTGTGACATCATCGCTCTGTGTGACATCATCGCCCTGTGTGACATCATCATACTCACCGAGGTGTAGGCTGTCTGCTCCTTCTGCTGGTGGGAGATGGCCGAGTCCATGTGGATCAGACCCAGGAAGTTCAGACACAGCGGGGGGGTGAGACGGCAGAACAGCCTGCGCACACACACACACACACACACACACACACAGAGAGAGAGAGAGAAACACACACACACACACACAGACACACACACAGAGAGAGAGAGAGAAACACACACACACACACACAGACACACACACAGAGAGAGAGACACACACACAGAGAGAGAGAGAGAAACACACACACACACACACAGAGAGAGACACACACACACACACACAACACAGACACACACACAGACACAGACACAGACACAGACACACACACACAGACACACACACACACACACACACACACACACACACACACACACACACACACACACACACACACACACATTTTTAATAATTACTGACTCAGGCTGGAAACACTTTTATTTACAGTTAAAAACATTTCACTGTGTTTCAGCTTCTGTCAAACTAACGGAGCTGCAGCAGCTTCCTGTCTGACCTTTCAAAATAAAACCTTTGTTATTATTATTAACAAACAAAGTTGGGGCTTGTAAAATTACGAGAGATTCAGAGGAGAAAAGGAGGGAGATGAGTCTAAAAATACGAGAGAAACCTGGGAAACGGGAGCATTGGCAGCTACAGTGGTGCATGCTGGGAGGAGGGACGGAAATACACATGCACAACTTTTTGCAGGAAAATGACATTATTAGTTTAGAGATTGTCTGGCCCCAAAATCCTAATCACGATCATATGTGGATGAATTGAGCAGCTTCAGTGTTATCTGAGGTGAAAGCAGAGACGGTGCTCACATGCCGCTGAACTGCAGGCTGTAGGCGTCGGTCTGGTGGTGGGAAGCCAGGTAGTAGTAGTTAAACACACGGATACGGAACACGGTGGAGTAAACACAGGTGCACAGGAAGAAGATGGTGATGAAGCACGCCATCTGGTGGAGAGAAGAGACAGACTCATGCTTTAGTCCCACTATGGGGAGGATTGCTTTGTTACAGCAGTTATAGAATATAAGAGCAGCAATAAGAACACCTCATCACTCCTTTCCTCACTCCTTTCCTCCCTTCCCTTCCTTCCTCACTCCTTTCCTCCCTTCCCTCCTCCTTTCCTTCCTTCCTCACTCCTTTCCTCCCTTCCCTCCTCCTTTCCTTCCTTCCTCACTCCTTTCCTTACTCCTTTCTCCTTCTTCCTCCCTAAGAACACCTCACTCCTTACCTCACTCCTTTCCTCCCTTCCCTCCTCCTTTCCTTCCTTCCTCACTCCTTTCCTTACTCCTTTCTCCTTCTTCCTCCCTAAGAACACCTCACTCCTTACCTCACTCCTTACCTCACTCCTTTCCTCCCTTCCTCCTTTTCTTCCTTCCTCACTCCTTTTCTCCCTTGCCTCCTCCTCTCCTTTCTTCCTCACTTCTTTCCTTCCTCCTTTCTCCTTCTTCCTCCCTAAGAACACCTCACTCCTTACCTCACTCCTTTCCTCCCTTCCCTTCCTTCCTCACTCCTTTCCTCCCTTCCCTCCTCCTTTCCTTCCTTTCTTCCTTCCTCCTTTTCTTCTTTCCTCACTCCTTTCCTCCCTTCCCTCCTCCTTTCCTTCCTTCCTTCTCCTTCTTCCTCCCTACTTTCTTTCCTTCCCTTCTCCTTTCCTTCCTTCCTTCCTTCCTTCCTTCCTTTCCTCCCTTCCCTCCTCCTTTCTCATTCTTCCTCCCTCCTTTCCTTCCTGCCTTCCTTTCTTCCCTCTATGTACAGGTAGTTGTGTTTGGGTCAGGTGTGTGTGTGTGTGTGTGTCTCACCTCTATGTACAGGTAGTTGTATTCCCTCTCAGCCAGCTGGATGAACACAGCGAACAGGGACAGGACGGGTCGGGTGCTGAAGAAGGTGCACTCAGACCAAACCACCGCCACGCTGAACAGGGTCAGAACCACCGACAGGAGCCGGTAGAACCAACACTTCAGGAGACACTCCCAGTACCACTCTGCACACACACACACACACACACACACACACACACACACACACACAGGAACACACACACACACACACACACACACACACACACACACACACACACACACACAGATCAGCTGATTCATCTAAAACATTTCCTGTCTTCATCTGATGACTTCCTGTTTATTAAAGTTGAGTTTGACGAGTTAAAGCAGCAGCAGGAGTCAGGAGGAGTCAGCAGGAGTCAGGAGGAGTCAGGAGGAGTCAGCAGGAGTCAGGAGGAGTCAGCAGGAGTCAGCAGGAGTCAGCAGGAGTCAGGAGGAGTCAGGAGGAGTCAGGAGGAGTCAGTGTGAGCTTTAGAGACATTCCTCCTGTTCATACTGAATATTAACAGATTCAGGAATGATTCCAGCTTTTAATAAACGTCAGTGATGGAGGATATCAGTCATTTAAAGTCTCTGATCAGCTTCTATTGAGCTTCATCAGTGTGAGCTGCTATAGTTAGTATGGTTACTATGGTAACTATAGTAACTATAGCAGTGTGAGTTAGTCATATCAGTGTTATCTGATACATTTACTGTCTGTTTAGCATCAGATTCCCTCTTAGTGTTTCCTTCCTTCCTTCCTTCCTTCCTTCCCTCCTTTCCTTTCCTCCCTGGCACATTTACAGTGTGTTTAGCATCAGATTCCCTCTTAGTGTTTCCCTTCCTTCCTTCCTTCCTTCCTTCTCTTAGTGTTTCCTGTTTCTCTGTGGTGGAAGTATAGTAACAAAAAGACTTTGATACTAAAAACACTGTAACGCTGAAACATAGAAGATGAAGATTAGTTTACTCTCCTTTCTTTCTTTCTTTCTTTCTTTCTTTCTCCTTTCCTCCCTTTTTCTTTCTTTCTCTCCTACTTGTTCTCTTTCTCTTCTTCCTTCCTTTCTTTGTCTCTTTGTCCTCCTTCTCTCCTTCCTTTGTCTTTCCTTCTTCCTCTCCTCCTACTTGTTCTTTCTCTCTTTGTACTCCTTCTCTCCTCCTCATATTTCTTGTTCTTTATTTCCTTCCTTCCTTCCTTCCTTCCTTCCTCTTCTTCCTTCAGATGCTGAAGCTTCATATTAGCTTCACATCTACTTTATAATCCATGTTTCCACAGAAGGAGGACTGTGGGTTTAGTCCTCCATCACTTCCTGTAAACATGATGAAGGATCTAATGCTCAATATGAACAGGAGGAATCATTACACACACACACACACACACACACACACACACACAGGTTCTGTCCAACCCACCTACGGTCGGTGTGTAAACGTATCTGCTGAACCAGCCGGCCGGCTCGGCGGACGGGAAGCTGTGGACGAACTGGTGAGTTGAACTGGTTTCGTTCTTGGCGACGTCCTCCAGGTGGATCGCCTGCTGCAGGAGGATCTGCCACTGGACACGAGTCCTGTTGTGTCTCTGCACCGCGTAGATCACCTGGACACACACACACACACACACCCACACACACAGTTACACACACACACACACACACACACACACACACACACACACACACACACCCACACACACACACAGAGAGATACACACACACACACAATCACACACAGATATATACACACACACACATACAGAGATACACACACATACACACACACACACACACACACACACACACACACACACACACACACACACACACACACACACACACACACACACACACACACACACACACACACACACACACACACACACAGACACACACACACAGAGACACATTTTTTTAACCAGAAATTTGATGATGTGATTAAACAAAAAATGGAAATATAATATAATTAAGTGAAATGGAGCCTTAAATAGTGTAAATGGAATAAACTCTGAAAGCTTCGTTAATATGAATGAAGCCGCTCTGACCTGTTTGTGAAGCTTGGACAGACTCTTCTCGCTGGGATACGAGTTCTGTTTGTCATCAAAGTCCTCGTAGTCGTCCATGTTCCTTCCCATCTTCTCCTGGTGTTCCACCGGACACTGGGGGGGGGGGGGTCATAGAACCTTAGAACCTACTAGAACACTGTGCTCCCAGCTCATAGAACCTTATGAACCTACTAGAACGCTGTGCTCCCAGCTCATAGAACCTTATGAACCTACTAGAACACTGCACTCCCAGCATGCAGGCCTACTTGTGGTTCCTAGTATCTCTAAAAGTAGAACAGGAGGCAGAGCCTTCAGTTCTCAGGTTCCTCTCCTGTGGAACCGTCTCCCAGATTGGTTCCGGGGGGCAGAACCCTCTCTACGTTTAAGAGTAGGCTTCAAACGTTCCTTTGTGATAAAGCTTATAGTTGGGGTTAGGGGTTTCAGCTCCTAGTTTATGCTGCTATAGGCTTAGACTGCCGGGGGACTCCCATGATGCACTGGGCTCCTCTCTCCTCCTCCCTCTCTCTCTCTATCCATCCATCTATATCCATTAACATTCATGTTCTATTAATGCATTCAATAATACTAGTGTTGTAATTATTAAGCGATACTCAGCTCTTCTCTTTGTTTAAGTATCCTGAGGTGAGTTTAGTGATTAGATGCTTGATGAATAAAGGCGGACTGACCTTCCTGAGGATGGTGTCGATGTACTTCCTCAGCGGATGGTTGTATTTGATGGACTCGCTGACTTTTCTGACTTCCTGCAGCGACATCAGAGTCACAGTTAACAGACAGACTCATCATTAACCCCTTCCTGTCCCGGTTCGGGTTCAGGTTCGGGTTAGCTCACCTCCATCATGTCCTCCAGGTTCTCCTCCGCGTCCGCCTTCTCCGTCATCAGCTTGGACGCCTTGAAGTAGGTCTTGATGAGCAGGTGTCCGTGTCGTGAGGCGTTCCAGTAGGAGCGAGGGATCTCCACCAGGCCGTATCCGAGCAGCAGAACCAGCAGGAACAGACCCCAGGTGTTCGCCGCCGTGATGCCGATGGTCTGCAGCTCGTACCTGAACACAGAACCAGCTACTGAACTCTCTGAGGCTAAAGGAACCTTCATCACCTCGTCAGTCATCACACTGACTTCATGAAACAACCTTTACTCTCATTATCGAAGGAAGGAAAGGAGAAGGGAAGGAAGGAAAGGAGGAGGGAAGGAAGGAAGGAAGGAAAGGAGGAAGAAGGAGAACGGAGGAGGGAAGGAAGGAAGGAAAGGAGGGAGGAAGAAGGAGAACGGAGGAGGGAAGGAAGGAAGGAAAGGAGGGAGGAAGAAGGAGAAAGGAGGAATGAAAGGAGTGAGGAAAGAAGGAAAGGAGGAGGGAAGAGTGGAAAGAAGGGAGGACAGGAGTGAGGAAGGAAGAAAAGGAGGAGGGAAGAGAGGAAAGAAGGGAGGAGGGAAGGAAGGGAGGAAAGGAGGAAGGAAGGAAAGGAGGAGGGAAAGTCTTCAGAGTTTGCAGACTCACCAGGACAGATGGGAGGAAGAAGGAGAAAGAAGGAAGGAAGGAAGGAAGGAAAGGAGGAAGGAAAGTCTTCAGTGTTTGCAGACTCACCAGGACAGATGGGAGGAAGAAGGAGAAAGGAGGAGTGAGGAAGGAAGGAAAGGAGGAGGGAAAGTCTTCAGTGTTTGCAGACTCACCAGGACAGATGCCACTCGGGGTGAACGGCCACGTATATGAGCAGCGAGCCGAAGATCAGCAGGTAGGTACCGTAGTAAATGGCGTTCTCGATCAGAGCCGTTTTAATCTTCCCGGTCATGGAGAAACCTCCGGAGCGAGCGTAGGACTGCATGAAGGGCAGCAGCAGCCTGGAGACGCAGGAAACACTTATTATACACGACTCAGTGACGTTTATCAGTGTCCATGAGGTTTAGTTTAAATTTAAAGGGTTAAAATGTGAAAATAAACGTATGAATAACTTCACACATCCTTTTTTTGTGGACTCAGCATCAAATTTCTGCAAATAGTCAATAAAACACCATATCAACTAGTTTGGCATGATCTTACATCCTTCCTTCCTTCCTTCCTTCCTTCCTTCCTACCTAACACCATATCAACTAGTTTGGCATGATCTTACATCCTTCCTTCCTTCCTTCCTTCCTTCCTTCCTACCTAACACCATATCAACTAGTTTGGCATGATCTTACGTCCTTCCTTCCTTCCTTCCTTCCTTCCTTCCTACCTAACACCATATCAACTAGTTTGGCATGATCTTACATCCTTCCTTCCTTCCTTCCTTCCTTCCTTCCTACCTAACACCATATCAACTAGTTAGGCATGATCTTACATCCTTCCTTCCTTCCTTCCTTCCTTCCTACCTAACACCATATCAACTAGTTTGGCATGATCTTACATTATAACTTTTATATTAAATAAAGCTAATGGAATACTATTGTTCTAAATATTACATTTCATCTGGTTACCATGGAGACCAGGAACCATTTACATGTTTTAAATGAAGTCATTATTAGTATAAGTCCACTTAAACACACTGTAGCTGATCACATATTTAATATCTATCATTCTTTTGTGGTTACACCATTTGACATTTTGTGGTTACACCATTTGACATTGTGTGGTTACACCATTTGACATTCAGTCTTTTGGTATAAAATGGGTCAAATGTCATTTCAAATCTCTCTTATTGATGTTTTTTTAATGTATTGATTATATTGAACTGGGCGTAACCTCCATGATGTCTTGCTGCGGAGTTCAGTCTGAATTTATCTAGAAAACCAACAAAAATACTAAATGTACATTTTAACAAACCTGATGCTGCTTTTAAATCTAGTTTAACTCATTTATGAATTCATCATCTTACCAACTCTTATTATCTCTGAGCCTGTAATACTGATTTCGGCCACAGGGGGACAGAACTGTACCGCTACCTCATGTTCCTCATCGAGTCTAGAAATGAATTTTAACCTTCATGTCGTCCTCCTGGGTCAAATTGACCCGTCTGTTTTGACTGTTCCTTCTTTCTTTCCTTCTTTCTTTCCTTCCTCCCTTCCTTCCTTCTTTCCTTTCTCCCTTCCTTCTTTCCTCTGTCCTTCTTTTCTCCCTCCCTCCCTCCTACCTTCCTACCTCCTTCCTCCCTCCCTTCCTTCCTATTTCCCCAACCCTAACCCCTAACCTTAACCCTCCCTCCTACCTTCCTCCCTCCTTCCTCCCTCCCTTCCTTTTTTCCTTACTCCCTCCCTCCTTCCTTTCCTTCCTCTTTTCCTTTCTCCCTCCCTCCTTCCTTTCTTTCCTCTTTTCCTATTTCGCCAACCCTAACCCCTAACCCTAACCCTCCCCCCTACCTTCCTACCTTCTTCCTTTCCTTCCTCTTTTCCTTACTCCCTCCCTCCCTCCCTCCTACCTTCCTTCCTTCCTTCTTCCTTACTTGTCTTTCAGGGCTTCTGTATGTATCAGTGATTAGTAACCCTAACCCTGTTAAACTAAGGCGGAGCAGGCGGTTCAGACTCGTACTGACCACGTGAGGCACTGAGACGTCCAGTAGACGACCCTCCAGAACACCGGCATGATGCCATCGGGGATGTAACTCCACGGCTTGTAGCAGGACTTCACCGAGCTGTCAGAGAGGAACATCAGAGAGGAACGTCAGAGAGGAACGTCAGAGAGGAACATCAGCTGTTATACGTGAGATCAGAACATTAAGGAAAGGGACACAACAAAGAACGTCCGATATGTTCGTAACCCTCCTGTTGTCCTCAAGTCAAGGAAGGGAAGAAGAAGGAAGGAAAGGAGGGAGGGAGGAAGGAAAGGAGGAGGGAAGGAAGGAAAGGAGGAGGGAAGAAAGGAAAGGAGGAGGGAAGAAAGGAAGGAAAGGAGGGAGGAAGGAAGGAAAAGAGTGAGGAAGGAAGAAAAGGACGAAGGAAGGAAGGAGAAAGGAGGAAGGAAAGGAGTGAGGAAGGAAGGAAAAGAGGAAGGAAGGAAAGGAGGAGGGAAGGAAGAAAGGAAAGGAAAGGAGGAGGGTGGAGCAAGGAAGGGAATGCATTGATGTCATTAAATAAATAAATAATAAATGTGTTTCTGACATGGTTTAATAGGAGAAGCTGTTAATAGTCCGGTTCCTTTTAATATTAACTGAATATTTGAAGTTGTTAATGATGAAATACAGAAGTGTGTTTCTGCTTCATCATCATTATATTTCCTGTTGGTTGAGTTTTTGTTTGCTTGTTTTCAGCCTGAAGAGAAACTTCCTCATTGTTTGTTCGGTTCAAAGTAAAAACATTCAGTTCACTGTTCGACAAAAACAAGGAAACGAAGCCGCAACCAAGAATCTAACTTCCTGATTCACTGATTATGAAAAGAGTTTAAATCTAAAAGGAAGAAAAATAATAAATCCTGAAAATATGACGAATAAATATTAAATAAATGCTGAATAAATATTAAATAAATTGCGTTACCTTTTCGTAGGCGTGACCGTCGTGTTTGCTGCGCTGTGATTGGACGGCAGGGGGCTGACGTTGGCCGCGGCTCGCTGCTCGTGGTCGATCTTACACTGTTTATAGATCGTCTGTAAGGGAAGCACATATGGGAGGCCGTTTAGGGTGAAAACATTAAAATATGTGCACATACACATTGAAAACGTGCACGCACATTGACATGATGTGCAGACACGCACTGAAAATTTCCACACTCTACCACCTTCTCACACAGCGGGATATAGGCTACTTGTGTGTGTGTGTGCGTGTGTTACTCTGCGTGTGTGTGTGTGTGTGACTGACCGTGCTGACGTCCAGCGGCAGGATGAAGACGATGAGGAAGCAGAGGTACCAGGCCAGCAGCGTGTGTGTGTGTGTGTGTGTGTGTTACTCTGTGTGTGTGTGTGTGTGTGTGTGTTACTCTGCGTGTGTGTTACTCTGTGTGTGTGTGTTACTCTGTGTGTGTGTGTGTGTGTGTGTGTTACTCTGTGTGTGTGTGTGTGTGTGTGACTGACCGTACTGACGTCCAGCGGCAGGATGAAGACGATGAGGAAGCAGAGGTACCAGGCCAGCAGCGTGCCGAACAGCACCATGCGCTGCTGCTTCCTGAAGTCTCCATAGCGATGCAGCAGGAACAGCGCCAAGAAGAACACCACCACGATCTCAATGCCCAGCGCCGCGCCGCTCATCCCGCCGCACGCCGCTCACACGCCCACCTGCAGCACACACACATGTTCCCTGAAGTCTAACACACATCACTGTTCCCTAAAGTCTAACACACACACATGTTCCCTGAAGTCTGACACACACATGTTCCCTAACGTCTGACACACACACGTCACGGTTCCCTAAAGTCTGAGACACTAAAGTCTGACACACACACATCACTGTTCCCTAACGTCTGACACACACACGTCACGGTTCCCTAAAGTCTGACACACTAAAGTCTGACACACACACACATCACTGTTCCCTAAAGTCTGACACATTCATCACTGTTCCCTAAAGTCTGACACACTAAAGTCTGACACACACACACATGTTCCCTAAAGTCTGACACACACATCACTGTTCCCTAAAGTCTGAGACACTAAAGTCTGACACACACATCACGGTTCCCTAAAGTCTGAGACACTAAAGTCTGACACACACATCACGGTTCCCTAAAGTCTGAGACACATCACTGTTCCCTAAAGATTGACACATTCATCACTGTTCCCTAAAGTCTAACACATACATCACTGTTCCCTAATGTCTGACATACCCATTACTGTTCCCTAAAGTCTGACACACACATCACGGTTCCCTAAAGTCTGAGACACATCACTGTTCCCTAAAGATTGACACATTCATCACTGTTCCCTAAAGTCTAACACATACATCACTGTTCCCTAATGTCTGACATACCCATTACTGTTCCCTAAAGTCTGACACATTCATCACTGTTCCCTAAAGTCTAAAAGTCCAACACACACACATGTTCCCTGAAGTCTGACACACACACATGTTCCTTAACGTCTGACACACACATCACTGTTCCCTAAAGTCTGAGACATTCATCAGTGTTACCTAAAGTCTAAAAGTCCAACACACACACACATGTTCCCTAAAGTCTGACACAACCATCACTGTTCCCTAAAGTCTGACACACATCCATCAGTGTTCCCTAAAGTCCAACACACACACACACACACACACATCACTGTTCCCTAAAGTCCAACACATCCATCCATCAGTGTTCCCTAAAGTCTGACACATTCATCACTGTTCCCTAAAGTCTGACACATTCAACAGTGTTCCCTAAAGTCTAACACACATCCATCACTGTTCCCTAATAATTAAGTAATCGTTTCAGCTCTAAATTAAACACAGTCGTCGTTAAAAATGAACAATCAGAGTTAAGCTGTTATTTATATTTTAGTTTTAAGCTCTCAGTAACGTTTGCTGCCGAATATAAAGTTTCGTATTATTTTATTATTAGTTTATTGTTTTACAGTTTAACGTCTGATTTTAAAAAGATTTCTTTAACATTACTGAACGTTATATTATTTGGAGGTTTTGGTTTAATTTGCCGGACGTGACGAGTGATTAAAGTTTAATTAATTAATCCTGAAAACGCTAAAATAATAATAAAGTGAATTATTGTTTCTGCTGTTTATAAATAATATGAAACATTTAATGACTGACTGTTCATCTGTTCATAAAACCATTCACTGTTAGCTGTTGTTTCACTGATGAAGATGATGATGAAGATGATGATGATGATGATGATGAAGATGAAGATGATGAAGATGAAGTCGACACAAGCACATGACTCTCATTACTGCAGCGGAACATTATAATAATTATATGAAGAAGAATAACGAGGACAGTTTCGTGGGAATCTGCTGACCTGCAAACTCTGAAAGGCTCTTTTGTGTTGTTCCTTTAGGAGGGGGGGGGGCAGACAAGTGGGGGGGGCAGACAAGAGGGGGGCAAACAAGGGGGGTAGGGGGCAGACAATGGGGGGGGGGGCAAACAGACAGGTGGAGGGGGCAAACAAGGGAGGGGGCAAACAAGGGGGTGGAGCAGAGGGGGGGCAAACAGGAGCGGGGGGGGGGGGGGGGGGGCAGAAAGGGGGAGGGGGGGTACTGTGGTCTAGAAACCCTAACCCCATCCTGATAAAAACTACAACGATCATCTGATCAACAGATATTATAATTATATTATGTTATATTATATTATAATAACTGTTTTGATCGATTCATCGTTTCGAGTCTTTTATTAAGATTCCGGCTTCGTCAGTATGAACATTTTCTGGTTTCTTTCTGTAAACTGAAGATCTTTGAGACATTTCAGGACTTTCAGGAACACTGATCAACATTTAACATTTTTAATCAATAATGAAAACTAAAGGTTAGCTGCAGCTCAGATCCTTATAACTACTGCTCATTACTTCTCTCTAAATATAAATACAGATATATATTCCTGGTAATAACATGCATGAGACAGATGTGTGTGTGTGTGTGTGTCATTAATCTATAAATATAAATCAGACGGTTTTAGTTGATTCTGTCTGAGTGTGAATCTGAAACTGATCTTTGTCTATATACATTCATTCAAACGTTTTAAAATCATTTATTACTTTAATGTTCTTGCCGTGTTGGTGATCCTGTTAGTTTCTTTACATTCAGACATCAGTTCATTTTATAACCAGCGTTTGAACCTTTAACCTCTGATATCTGACACACTCTTTTCATTTCATTTAAG
Source organism: Scomber japonicus (assembly GCF_027409825.1). Lineage (NCBI taxonomy): Eukaryota > Metazoa > Chordata > Actinopteri > Scombriformes > Scombridae > Scomber > Scomber japonicus. The sequence goes on along the minus strand of NC_070596.1, from coordinate 31,699,417 downwards.
CTTCATCTCTAATATTCAGACATGAACAGAAGAAGCTGAACCTTTATTACACAATCACACAATCACAGCGTCCTCTACTTTAATCCAGATGTTGGAGCTGCTGCTGTCTGCCACAGCTGGAATACCTCAAGAATTAATGAATTATAACTATAAACAGTAATATCTGAATGAATTATAATCATAACTATAATCAGTAATATGTGAATTAATTATAATTATAATCAGTAATATGTTTTAGTTTTAGTTTAGTAGCTTCATTATCATTATATTGAGGGTCAGACAACAAACACAGACACGGAATTTAGATAGCACTCTTTGAGCCATAACAACATTCAAGACAATTAAAAACAATTTTAAGTCATAAATGAAGAATTAACAATCTATAAGAGAATAAAGTGAAACCTGCAACATGATCAGCTGTTTCTGAGCTGATAATAAACTAACAGCTTTACAAACTGCTGCTCTTTAAATCATTATTAACACATTATTAACTCTAATATAACCACATTTGTCTTTATGTATATGTAGTTAATGAAACGTCATAACTGAATCAGCTGTTAGCATCACAGCTAGCAGCTGTTAGCAGAAACATGGCGGCCTTACCGTGACTGTTTGTCAGTGTGTTTGTTTCCCAGCTGAGAGCAGAGCAGCAGAGCTTCAGTCTTCAGTCTCACAGCAGCTGGAAACGTTTTTATTCCTCCGTGTTCACCATAGGAGTCCTCAGCTTCCCGTTAGCTTCCTGTTAGCTCCCTGCTGCTAACAGCGGCTCCTTCACTTCCGGGATACTGTCAGGAGAAGGCGGTGACGTCACAGGGAGGTGGACAGCGTCCGAGCGCATGCGCAGTGGACTTCATCATGCTGCATCTGTTTGGTTTTTTTAAGTTTAACAATTACACTTTATTAAACTGTTTATTCTTTGTTGATCAGAAAGTACAAACAGTCATTCCTGTTCATAAATAATATAAATTAAAAAAGGTTTAAATAAGATTAAGGTCAGTAATAAATAAGAGTTGGTAAGATGATGAATTCATAAATCAGTTAAACTAGATTTAAAAGCAGCATCAGGTTTGTTAAAATGTACATTTAGTATTTTTGTTGGTTTTCTAGATAAATTCAGACTGAACTCCGCAGCAAGACATCATGGAGGTTACGACCAGTTCAATATAATCAATATATTAAAAAAAGATCAATAAGAGAGATTTGAAATGACATTTGACCCATTTTATACCAAAAGACTGAATGCTCCTGAACATGTCAAATGGTGTAACCACAAAAGAATGATAGATATTAAATATTGTATCAGCTACAGTGTGTTTAAGTGGACTTATACTAATAATGACTTCATTTAAAACATGTAAATGTGTCCTGGTCTCCATGGTAACCAGATGAAATGTAATATTTAGAACAATAGTATTCCATTAGCTTTATTTAATATAAAAGTTATAATGTAAGATCATGCCTAACTAGTTGATATGGTGTTAGGTAGGAAGGAAGGAAGGAAGGAAGGAAGAAAGGAAGGATGTAAGATCATGCCAAACTAGTTGATATGGTGTTAGGAAGGAAGGAAGGAAGGAAGGAAGGAATGAAGGAAGGTGTTTTATTGACTATTTACTGTTTTTAAACAATGTTCAATTATTTGGTACAAAGTTTTTATGGTTACACCACTTAGACATTTTTACACATTCACAGTTGAACTAAACAGTCTGTAAATGTGAACACAGCCAATCATTTTAATTATGAACTAAAAGTCAAAGACAGAGCACACACACACAGACACACACAGAGATACACACACACACACACACACACACACCTGTAAACATGACCCAGTGAGCAGCTGATCGATGTGATTAATGTTTCACTCTCTCTGGTTCAGGACTGATAAGAGTCTATTTTCAGGTCACAGCGATGCAGCGACGTGGACCTTACACTTTATCACCAACCTCATCTTTCAGCAGGTTCATCCCTCAATAAATATTTACATGATCCGCAGCTCATGTTGTAACTCTGTTCCACATCTGCTGCCACATCAATAAAAGCCCAAACTACGCCTGGCCCCAGTGTCTCTGGGTAAACATGTTTTTATGTTGTGATGCTGAGTTTCAGTGTTTTGCTCGCAGGAATCAACAGTCGCTCACTCAGGAGAGATCACGTCCACACACTCTGGAAATGTGATTAAATCTGATCACATGATGAGGAGTTTACAGGCTGTTAAAGCTGGTTCTGAGATTTTATTAGACGACATTTAACAGTTTATGAGTAAACAACATCAGGTGGATGGGTGCTGCATCCATCAGGTGGGTGGGTGCAGCATCAGGTGGATGGGTGCAGCATCAGGTGGGTGGGTGCAAAAATGGTGCAAATGTCATTTCAAGTCTCTCTTATTGATCTTTTTTTAATATATTGATTATATTGAAGTGGGCGTAACCTCCATGCTGTCTTGCTGCGGAGTTCAGTCTAGATGGGTGCATCATCAGGTGGATGGGTGCATCATCGGGTGGATGGGTGCTGCATCAGGTGGATGGGTGCAGCATCAGGTGGATGGGTGCTGCATCAGGTGGATGGGTGCATTATCAGAGGGATGGGTGCAGCATCAGGTGGATGGGTGCTGCATCAGGTGGATAGGTGCAGCATTCATCAGGTGGCTGGGTGCAGCATCAGAGGGATGGGTGCATTATCAGAGGGATGGGTGCAGCATCCATCAGAGGGATGGGTGCAGCATCCATCAGGTGGATGGGTGCTGCATCCATCAGGTGGATGGGTGCATTATCAGGTGGATGGGTGCATTATCAGAGGGATGGGTGCAGCATCCATCAGGTGGATGGGTGCAGCATCCATCAGGTGGATGGGTGCAGCATCCATCAGGTGGATGGGTGCTGCATCCATCAGGTGGATGGGTGCAGCATCCATCAGGTGGATAGGTGCAGCGTCCATCAGGTGGATGGGTGCTGCATCCATCAGGTGGATGGGTGCAGCATCAGGTGGATGGGTGCAGCATCAGGTGGGTGGGTGCAGCATCAGGTGGATGGGTGCTGCATCCATCAGGTGGATGGGTGCAAAAATGGTGCAAATGTCATTTCAAGTCTCTCTTATTGATCTTTTTTTAATATATTGATTATATTGAAATGGGCGTAACCTCCATGCTGTCTTGCTGCGGAGTTCAGTCTAGATGGGTGCATCATCAGGTGGATGGGTGCATCATCAGGTGGATGGGTGCAGCATTAGGTGGATGGGTGCTCCATCAGGTGGATGGGTGCAGCATCAGGTGGATGGGTGCATCAGGTGGATGGGTGCTGCATCAGGTGGATGGGTGCAGCATCCATCAGGTGGATGGGTGCATTATCAGAGGGATGGGTGCATTATCAGGTGGATGGGTGCAGCATCCATCAGGTGGATGGGTGCAGCATCCATCAGGTGGATGGGTGCTGCATCCATCAGGTGGATGGGTGCTGCATCCATCAGGTGGATGGGTGCAGCATCCATCAGGTGGATTGGTGCATCATCCATCAGGTGGATGGGTGCATCATCCATCAGGTGGATGGGTGCAGCATCCATCAGGTGGATAGGTGCAGCGTCCATCAGGTGGATGGGTGCTGCATCCATCAGGTGGATGGGTGCTGCATCCATCAGGTGGGTGGGTGCAGCATCAGGTGGATGGGTGCAGCATCAGGTGGATGGGTGCAGCATGGTGCAGCATCAGGTGGATGGGTGCAGCAGCAGGTGGATGGGTGCAGCATCAGGTGGATGGGTGCTACATCAGGTGGATGGGTGCAGCAGCAGGTGGATGGGTGCCTCTGCTCACCAGCTTTAGGTAGTGACCCAAACAATGAGATGCTGGATCCAAGCAGAGAGTCTGGGCTCAGAGATCGGGTCAGGAGTTCAGACATCCGGGGAGGCTCGGAGTTGACTGACCCAAATGGGCTTAACAAGGACAAGAAACCAAAAGACAAAGATCAGACGCCGATACAGATAACACTGAACCGCTGTTGATCATGCTGATCATTGACTATGTGACAGACAGATGTTTCCTGCTGATGGAGGACATGAAGATCTGCTCGGTCGCTCGGTGCGTGGTGTAACCGACCTGGTTGTTTGATTATGAGGAAACGCTGTTCAAACAGACGCGACGCAGTCTCCTCTCACGGCTCCTCTGCTGACCTGCTGAGAGCTCTGCAAACATTCATGAATGGGCCTTGAGTCAAATAGTTTGGTTGCTGGCTGGATGACAATATTTTTGGGAGGAATCTGAATTTATACTTATGATATTTCTAAAATCATCATTTTAATGTGAAAACATTTTGACATCTGGACTCAAGTAGTCAGTTAATGATATAAAACAGAGAAAAAGAAACAACTCTGCACATTGGAGAACCATTGCGTAAACTAAAAGGTAAATTAACTGTACTTATAAAGTGTTTTCTAATCTTTTTGACCACACTACATGTCACATTCACACACTGATGACAGGAAGCTCATCAGATGGAGACTAACACTCAGGAATCACTCAGGTTCAGTATTTTGTCTGAGGACACATCGGACCGGAGGAGCCGGGAATCAAACCCTGACCTTCTGATTGGCTCTGCCTGCTGATCCACAGCTGATATCTATCATTCCTCTGACAGAGGGACACGCTGCCTTCAGTCTCAGTTTGTAGACTCAACCCAGATTACCGCAGTGATTACGTGATGTGGATCTTTGTGGGTCGGTCTCCGGCTCCTGAACTGGGACACATCTGTGGACTTTGGCTCATCAGCTGACAGCCGGCTGCAGATGTTGCCTAATCTCAAACCAGATTAGCTGCATCTCTCTTGTCTTTCTCCTCTCGTTGCTTCCTGCAGGTTTTTCTGCCTCTGCAGCGATTTCTAATCAGGGTGCAACCGCTCAACACCCACTGCTATGATTATTATTATTATTAATATTGATAAATAAATTAACACTAAATTATGGGACGATTAATCCAAATTTAGATTTACTAAATCAGGACGATAACTAATTTAATTATCGGAACATAAGCCAGAGGTGTGAAATAGGCGAATATAAGGTCCAAATGATGAGCTTTATATGATTTACATTTACATGAAGTACATTTTGACATTTAGTAAGTCAGTTTTTTCACTTATAATCTTAAAATAGTCAAATATAACCTTTTACATCACACAACAAGATTTTAAATGACTATAAACACTGTTGTGAGGTTTTCAAAACTTTGACTTTTACAACAGAAATAAATTTGATATATAAAATTATTACAAAGTAAGAGATATTATGAGATGAGATACTTAAATATTAAATTAAAACAAGTTATAGTTTATATGACTGATGGTTGTTCATAAAGATTAAACTCTAAGTCAATGTGTTATATTTAAGTCTTTAAGTCTTAAGTTTTTTTACCCTCATATTTCATAATTTGGGCTGTTTCATTTAAAACATCTAAATTATGATTGATGGTTGTAAATCAAGATTATGACTTAAAGAGTACAATAATTATGATATATTAAATAAAGTATATGCTGAGTTAAAATTATGACTTCTTTAATTAAAATTTAGTCAAACATTTTTACTCATTGTTAAAAAGTTTGTGTCTAAGTTTGGACACCAGTGACCCTCCATACACTCAGCCTCCTCCTCGCGGACAGGTGACGTTCCCGCGTCTGACAGCACGTCGATCACTCTGTCAGAGTGGCCGCTGATTGGCTACCGGTCGGTGTTCACGTGAATCCCGCGTGGGTTTTGAAACCACGAGAAAAAAATGTGCAACAGGAGGAAGAGAGAGAGAGAGCTCATCTACACCATTTACACCACCTCCACCACAGAGCTCATCTCACCTCCACCACAGAGCTCACCTCCACCTCCACCACAGAGCCCACCTCCAGCAGCGCGGCATCTGCAGGTGTCCGGAGACGTTTTTTAAATTTATTTTATTTTGAAGGTATGAGCGAAGTGGCGCGTGCTGTTGAAGTCTGAGGATGGTCTCCAGGTAACCAGCAGGACACACCTGAAGACAACCCGACCAATGGTTCACAAGAGCAGCTGCAGGTAACTCTGTCTGATGAACCTCAGTTAGCTGTCTGTCTCTCTGCTTTTTAATCTGAGTACTTACATTAACGTGACGTCATAAAGGTGAAAGACGCAAACTGACACTAAACACGTGCCTCTTGTAGTTTTTCGGGATATTTCAGTAGTGAAGGATCCTGGATGAAGTCTGCAAAACCCGCAGCGGGAGGCGTGTTCAGGTCAGCGCTGAAGTTGGCTTCACATTGGGAGGTCGTTTTTTTTTAAAGGGGAACCTGCAACTCTTTGTTAAGCTTTTTATTTAGTTTATGAAACAAAAGCAGGTGACGTCACTTGTTTTATAAATCAATCAAACTTTATGTGGACAGCAGCTTTTTATCCAGGTTAGTACATTTCACAACAAATGTAAACTAAAACAATTCAATACAACCAAGGAATAAAAGATATGAAAGTGTAAAGAAATAGATGTATAAAATATAATTATAATAATAATAGAGTGATAATAGTTAGATTTAGATAGATTTTAAAAATTATCATCATGTCCTTTGAATCATCATGCTCTTAACAGGTTTTGGCATTTTAGTGATCCTTTTAATGGTCTTTTTTATCTTGTTTTACTTTTCAAATCCTGTTCAGCCTTGCGAGCTCCTGCCCATGTCTGTTTTCGTGGTGTTTTAAACTGTCTGCTGTCACTGAAGTTTGTATGAAGGACCCGTTTGAATGTTGAGATACTCTCTCCTGAAACTGCAACCAAATCTACCTTCAGGTATTAATAAAGATACCTTGGGTTAGATAGTAACCCTAACCTTGATACAACAGTCACTTCAACTGGCAGTCGATCTGAATTCAAAATCATCAAACTTATTTATTCCTGTTATCATTTCCAGTCATAACTTAAATGTTTAAAGACTCACAGTTAAACATGCTGGTCTGATGTTCTTATTTTATGTTCTGTGTTGCTTTGTTTGCGTCTTTTTAACCAAATCTACCCAACAGGGGTGAAAGAGACGGGATCTAAAACTGTTCAGTCAGAGGCTGAACTGAGCGGCTGCATAAAGGACCAGTAGAAGATAAATAAAGATATTCCAGTAGAGACTCAGAATATTAATATAGAGCTGGAGGGTTAGGGTGAAGAATGAGTCCTTTTTAAGTTTCTCTTGACTTTAACCTTATTGTTTGAAACAGAAGCCAACTTCAGTGCTGTTATAGTAAACCTGAAATAATACGTCAGCATTTTGTCACAGTGGAGCAGACTAAAGACTTCTGCATCAACAACAGATGGAGGAAGATGTGTCATATGTTTTCCTCCATGTGTTTGATTTCTTCCCTGAACCAGAGATCATCGTCTGTATGTTCCATAGTTTGAGATGTGAATCATAATTCTTCTCCGTCTCTCTTTCAGTGTGCTCAGCGTGCTTCCTGCCATCATGCCCATCGACATGGCGTTACCTCTGTATCTGTCCAAAGAGGAGTTTGTCTACATGACTCCTGAAACCTGCGATCCTCCTCTGAGCTTTCAGCGCTCTCACTGTGTGGAGCCGATCCGAGCCGAGGCCGACGGCTCCTCCACAAAACACCACAGAAAAACCAAGAAGACGGTGACGTTTGCGGATCACAGAGGTCTGTCTCTAACCAGAGTGAAGATCTTCTCCCAGTTCAACGATCCCATCGATATTCCTCTGAACATCCAGGAGATGCTGAGCTCAGCGCTGTCCGTGACGGCTGAGGAGGACAGACTGGTGCTGGACTTCAGTCAGCCGTCCTCAGACTACCTGCAGTTCCGTCAGAGTGTGGAGAGGAACTTCGTGAGCCTGGAGCACTGCGTGCTGAAGAAGAAGTCATTAGCGGGAACCGTTAAAGTTAAGAATCTGTCCTTTGAGAAGTCGGTGAAGCTGCGAGTGACCTTTGACTCCTGGAAGAGCCACAGAGACGTAGCCTGTGAGTACATGAGGGACTCGTATCCCAGCTCGTACAGCGACACTTTCTCCTTCCGTGTCAGTCTGCCGGACGAGCTGCGGCCGCACGAGACCATCGAGTTCGCCGTCTGCTACAACGTGGACGGCTGCGAGTACTGGGACAGCAACCAGGGACGCAACTACCGGATCCTCTGGTCCTCCATGAGGAGGCCAGATGAGACTGCCTCCAGCCTCCACAGAGACTTCGGGATTCATTTTGACCGATACGCAGGCCCCACCTGCTCTCACGGGATTCTCCCCGACTGGCCGAGCTACGCCGGCTACGAGAACATCGGCCCGTACTACTGAACACCTGAACGGGTTCATGTTCAACAGCAGGACTTCTGTCATGTTGGTCTGCATCATGTTACACAGCTGCTGGTCTTAAAGCAGAATATGACATCAGTGAATCATACAGCTGGATTACTTTTACGTTACAGAATGCTTTTAGTCTTTGCAGTGTTACAGCCTCCTTCAGCACTGTCTGTTGGTTTCATGTTATCCCCCAAACCCTCCTCAGGTTCAGAGCTGTCCCCCTTTTGATCAGCTCAGTCTGCAGATCATGAAGCAACACAAACAGAGTGATCATGATTTCTGTTTTTATAACTGCAGAAATTACTCTGTGTGCATGTTGGTGTTTTACCTTTAACAGTAAGAAAATATCTGAAATATCTACAAATGTCCATCAGAGTCAGAGGTGACGTCTTCAAGCGTCTTGTTTGTTCTTGTTTGAGTCTAAAAGAATCAAACTGAGAAAAGCAGCAAGTCTTCACATCGGAGAAGCTTGAACTGGATCATTTCTGCATAAATATTACTAAAACAATCAGTCACATTTCAAACTGTTGGTAATCTCCCCCTCTGACTGATGGACGGCACACAGCCTCATCCTGACATGCTGCTAATGGTTTAATAGGTTTTTATCTCGTTTGTCTTTCACCAGAATGTAAAACACACAAGTTCAGTCGCTCAGTGTTTTCCGTCCGTGTCGACCACAGTAAGGAATTTTTAAAAAGTCGCTCAGTCGAACAAGCCGACACCAAACTACATTTAATCACCTCGGGGGGTTTTTGTCATTTAAAAATTAAAATTGATTTCCTTTGTTGAAATGTCTTTTTCTGTCATGTTGAAGTTTCTGCTCTCATGAGATTATTGTGAAGTTGAATATCAGTGAAAACTAATGCTCAATAAAGTCATATATTTTAAAGTTCATGTTGTGTGATATTAAAGTGTTGAATGTTTCCAGTCCTGAGCAGCAGGTAGAGGACAGAGTCTCTGCTCGTCTCAGGAGGACGCAGGTCTCCACAGTTCACCTCCTGCAGACACACTTTATTATTAATAACCTTTATTTTACCTCCAAAGACCATTACATCTTCATTTACAATGGTATCAAGAAACAACACAAAACTATTAGGTAAAATAAAAGAAAGTTTAAACTAATAAAAACAAGTAAGCAGATAAGTGAAGGTATGAGATCAGGCCTTTAACAGCTGTAGTGGTAAAGAACATCATTTTAAGGCCTGTTGCAGATTAGTACTATTATCATGTGAGTTCAGCATTAAAAGAGATGAAATATTGGGTGTTAGTAACTAGTAAAGCTTTATATATGAATAAAAACAGAGTACAGTGGTGGGTACTGTAGGGATCGTTAGTTATAAACCTTAAAGCTGAACAGTCCCTCCTTCCTTTCCTTCCTCCCTTCTTTCCTTTCCTCCTTCCTTCCTCCCTTTCTTCCTTCCTTCTATCCTATGTCCTCCCTCCCTTCTTTCCTTCCTTCCTCCCTCCCTCCTTTCCTTCCTCCTACCGTCCTTCCCTTCCTTCCTCCCTCCCTCACTCCTTCCTTTCCTTCCTTCTTCCTCCTGTCCTCCCTCCCTCCTTCCTTTCCTTCCTTTTCCTCCCTTCCATCCTTGATTTGAGGACAACAGGAGGGTTAATGTGATGCTGATAATTAAGATTATTGTGCAGCCAGAATATTTATACTGGAGCATTTTCTCTCTGTTCCAGTCCTGTGACCGTTACATTACATTTTGGTTTTGCTGGATCTTATAATTCATTTTATTTAACTTTGACCTGTTGTCCTCATTCATACTTACCTTTTAGTGACACCTAGTGGCAGAAAAAGCACATTACAGTATAAAATCAGTGTAGAAACAGGATGACATCTGCTACTCTCTGATCCCCAGATAAAGTGGACCAGGTGTAAAACCTTATCAAAGTTTAAGGTTGCAACTTGTTTATTTTTGCTTAATAACTTTTACAGTTTGATATTCTGATATAACAAACCACGACACTGCTAATCAGGAAGTACTCGAGGACTTTTAACTGTCCTTGGTGTAAATGTAAGAAAATAAATAGTTTTATACACTGTTGATTTAATTGTGTTATACAATAAAATAAACCCATTATGAGGATGATGCTTAGTTTGGGTACTCATCAGATCCTACTAATCCCAAATATCTAGGAGAAATGTAAAATGCATAAAATACCAAATGTTGCTTTTTGCATCAAATGAAATGAATCCTGAACTTTAACATGAGACACAAACAGCTTCGAGGACAGTTTGTAGATTTGTGTGAGGAAGGAAACTAAAGGTGAGTGTAGACTTAATTAGATTAAAATATGTTATTAATGGTGTTTCAAGAGCTGACTACTCACACTCAAATTACCCAAGATGCAACGCAGCTTCTGAAAAAAACCCAAAATACAAACGTCACAGATCATCACCTGGGTGGTTTCAAGTTAGCTACAGCGAGGGTATGTTCGCTTTCTATTTTCAAAATAAAAGCACCAATTCCATCGTTATGGTTTTCTTAATAATAAAAGGCAACGGGTGTTTTATTTTGTTAAAATGACCGGAAGTGCGTTACTCGCTACGGCTAACTTGAGCGGCTCCAAATTCTCAGGAACAAAACTTTAAACAAGTGTTATTTGGACAAGTTAGCATCACATTGTGGATCTAAAGAGCTAATTTACTTTCTTCCTAAAAAGGTTAGAAATGTGGATAAAGTGGTTTATTTACAGAGTTAGAGCAGTATGCGGGTTCAGCCTCAGTGTGCTCAGGTTTCCTTCAGTCCACATCAGCTGTGGCTCCATCTAGTGGTCACTACAGAAAACATCATTATCCAGAGTGGATGTAATATTCTTCAGGATATGTTCGTTATGATGCTGTGAGCTGTGTTTTCTTTGAGTCTCTGTCAGACTTGCTGCTCAGAATAAAGTCAAACAGACATTTAATGAACAAAGTTCAGCAGAAGCTTCAACAGACTCAGAAAGCAGCTGATGATCCAGTGAAGACACTCTGAGCAAACTGATTTCATCAAGCTCACACTTTATTCATCATTCAGAGAAACATGATTTCATGTAGAATAACACAATATACTGCAACCACTCAAATATCACTGCTTAGAAAATAAACTACATGAATGAATACAAGTGTTCCCACATGGCCTGTGTCACCTGAAATATTAAACTCATCATTACAAGCTGTATGATTCAAATACACGTGAAGAAAATCTGATCAGACAGAAGCAAATACTAAACCATATAATCCTCCCTTTGGGTGTTCCCACACCTCCAATCAACCCAAGTCCTCATCAATTAGCATTTAGCATCATTCCACAGTGATTATACAGATATAATATGATTAACATGAGATTCAAGAAGTTTTTTGTCATGAAATTCTTACTTTGCTGCTCTTCTAACACACAACAGTAATATATATGAATTAAAAAAGATAAAAAAGACTAAGAAGAATAAAATTAAGTAAAAATAATACAATTATAAAAACAAGAGAAATGCCAAAAACTGTTAATACAGTATTTGAAGTCAGTTATAAATGTAATGTAAGCATGGAAAAACTCAGTTCAGCACTTGCCTGCGTTGTGCAGTTGTGTGTAAATTAAAACAAAAATCTGAAATATATCAAAAATACAGTTTGAATACATGTTAAAAATATTACATATAAAACTAAACTATTGCTCAGTGATATTTAAACTCCATCAAAATATAATCAAAAGATATGCATCAAAACTTAAAGTCAAAATAAAAGTAAGAAGTAGAAACAATTAGATAGTGTGAACATGGCAGAGAAATGTCCATCAGGTTTCTATAATCCCCTACTCCAACTACTGAAAGCAGCTGTGTGCTTCTTGTTTCTTGGTTACTGAAGTGCAGCTGAACACACTGATGCTGTGTTTTGATCTGATGACTGAAGCTGAGAGCAGAAAAGAGGCTCAACTATGACAGGAAGTGATGTAAAAACAGAGTATTGATAAGAAGAAAAGCAACAGCTGCTGTTACTGTGAGACAGATTGTGGCGCTGCTTTGACTGATGTGGATCAACATATTTATGTATATTGTGTGTTTGCCATGTTGCACTCAGTCAGCTGAAGTTTGAAGACATTTATGAAACGTTCCAGAAGTCTGAAGCTGAGTTTTTATGAATCAGATGATCTGCAGCATCAGAGTTTCTACAGCGTTCATTATCCTGTAAAATAGATTTCATTCATCTCAAACACAACTCAAAGTGTTTAAAGTGACTTGCAGCGTGTTTCCAGCTGTTTTGTGTACAAACTATAGTATAGTATAAAGAGGGAAGTGATGATGTCACTGAGCTGAAGATGACACATTTATAAAGTAAAACATGTTGAAGTGTGGAGTTATAAAGAAGTGAGGTTAGCAGACCTCTGTGTAGCTCTGCCACTGTAAAGCAACATTTAAAATCACATTGAACTTGATCAATAGGAGGAGTTAAGAAGTTAAGACATCTAATCTGATCAAGTTTACAGATGAATGAAAAGAGAAGTCTACTGTCACTGTCAACTATGGTTCATTTACTTATTCATCAGTGTTTGAGTCGTTCATGACATCAGTATCTGGAGCTTTTCACTCCTCCATCTTCTCTACAAAGCTCCTGAATATGTTTCTTATGTCTTCATCATAAACACACAGTGCCCCCCCCAGCCTCCCATACTGTGACTTTGATCTGTTTACATCAGCAATACAGGTCCAGGGTGTATCCACAGCTACACACCACTGTGAATGATCAACATTAGCTTCCCAAATTCCGAATCCATGAGGAAGTCTTACAGATTTGATGTTTTTCACTTCTTTCCCACGTGTAGTGTGGTAGGAACCATCACGCCCCTGCTGGCCTCCCCAGGTCTGGACATTCACATCACTGTCGACTTTGTTTGAAATGCTGACGTAAAGATCTCCAACTGCAACAACATCAGGAGACACGTTACTCAGACTGTTCACATCCGTGGTGAGACGTTATTCGTACTGAACCACTGGGTACAGGATGCTCAGTTCAGTTACTGTCCAAACAGTCTAATAATCATGATGTGTGGAACAATCTTTCTAAAGTTTCACCCAGAACATTTTGGCAGTGCACCACTTACATGTAGCATCAGTGTAATAGTAAAGGTACTATATTAATCTGCAATAAGTTAAAATCCTGTTGAAGTTAAAAAGCTCATAAAATAAACAATTCATTTTTAAAAATGGATATGATTAAAAACACCATAAAGTCACTATAGATATGAGTTAAAACTGTAAACTCATCAGATGTCTAAGAAGGGGCTAAAATGTTAATGTTATCTCTTATTCATTTCATTGTTTGTTTTATTTGTTACAGTTAAAAACTAAGCTATAATAACCTCTGTCTTCCACTAAGGAGGTCTACACCTGTCAGAATCGGGGATCGATTATTTTGGTCTGCGCCCACATACGGGGGATTGTCATTACCCGATGTGAGTCACACATGCGCAGTTGAGTCTGCCATATTGGACAGTTATGTACGGCAACTCCGCTTGGAAAAAACACATTATTCACCCGACTCAATCGCGATTCGTGAGAAATATGAACTTTAGAGTGTTTTTACATCTCTAAGGTTATAGTTTATCTTGTTTATTAAATATTGTTTTATCAGCTGCAGCACTGGAATTATTTTAGAAACTAATAACAATTATAAATAATTGAATTGTTAATTTAAGTTTTAAGTTAACATTTTATTTTCTGCAATTAAACATTATAGTTGTGATAATTTAGGTAAAATCTCCTAATTTTCTATCAGGCCCCCCTTACCTGCCTCATCTAAGGTCCGAGAGTGAGTGTATGTATGTATGAAAAGGGGAGGTGCTGTGACGAGAGAGACGAGAGAGATGCAGTAGACATATTGTGTAGTGACTAGTCCTAAACGCCACTACTGGCTGATAATGGTTGGATGTTCCGACGTGCACTCAATACGCAGACTACTTAACTTGTTGATAAAATAATTTATTCGTCGTTTAAACACAACGCTTAATTTAGTATAATAGTTTGTTTGCTCTTAATAGAAAAATAAAACAATAAACCAAAACAACAGAAAATAGCTGCAACCTGAACGCAGTCAAAAAACTTTTTGCCTCGCCATCAGCACAACTGTGGTGATTGGCATGACCCTTTAAAATAAATCAGTGTGCTGCCAGTATAACCATGCACCCCCTGCTGTTTGGGAGGAGCACCATACTCAAACTCATATCTGGCTCCTACATATTGAGAGAAACTACTGTGTTGTGACCTGTACAACAGAGTGTAAAAAGAGTGAAAACTAAGTCATAAAAGTTAGAAACAGTGAAGCAGTTCCACTGCAGAAGCCGCCGACCGGGGAGAAGTGCCGTTCTTTTCAATTGAGTTTCCATTCTTCAAGTCTCGGTAAGCTAGCTTTCCCGGTGCTGCTTGGCTAATGGCTATGTGTTTGTTGTGGTTAATAAATATTAAAATGTTGAAGATGCATAATTCATGCATACTGTCTAAGATATGTGTTAAAAGTAGTCATTTTACTGTAAAGGAAAAATTGGAAATTCATATTACTGTGGAGAGCCTAACCTCTTTACTTTTCATGTTACTAGAAGTACTAAAATACTGTCAAGCAGTAATATTGATTTAAAAAGGTAATATGTTATAAAATTGATTTCATGTTAGAATAAAGAACTTTGTTAAAAACTTGTTTTACCTACATGGTGAGATAGACAGAAAGGAAAATAAGGGGAAAATACACATTTAAGGTAATGTTGTTAAATGTTACTGTGTAATGTGTTGTATTATTATTTAAACACTGGTTAAGCTGAAAGGTTAATTCACATTTTCATGTAAAATATTTGTAATTTGTTAATGATTTTATTCTGTTAGAACAAAATAATTCTAATGTCATTAAGATTGAATTGAGATGTTGAGCTAGAAAATAACATGTCATAATGTTGAGAAAATACATTCAGTGTTATTTAGATGTTATTATCTAGTATAATGTTGTACAACTTTAAAGAGAAAATATAACTGATTGCATTGCATTAAGGAATGAGATAAATAGAATATAAACTAAACCTGTGTTGTAAATGCAGGTCAGGTTTTTGGGTTGAGTGAGAAATCCTATGGAGGAGTCGTCCAACAGTTCCAGTAGATGGCGAGCCAACCAGTTGATAGATCTAGGATTCCACTGAAACAGTGGATCTACCTTCTACTTGTGGTAGGATTGTGTCAGTCACCGTGACTGATACAGCTCGAACTCACAGCAGACTTGGAGTGCTCTCTGACTAAACAGACTTTGATAAATCAGGCTTCAGTCTGATTTGGACTTAAACTTGACTTTGAGCGAACCTTGACTTTGATCATCAGACATTGACCAGAAATTGAAGAGTGATTAAGTCACACATAAGGACAATTTATTTTATGTTTAAGGGCCATTTTGTTATTTTTCATATTGGTGTAAATTGCGTTGTTCTGCATTCTGAAGGAAAACTAAAGCTGCAGTTAACTAAACTCATGCCTCATGTGTTTATGGTGATTGTGCTCTACTACTTAGCTCCTCCCGAATCTAGAGTATAGGGCACCCAAGAGTGGGTTACAGGTAGTTACTGTAGGACTCCAGCAGAGGGAGTGTAGAGCTGTCAGTCATTACATTTATACAGTCTATGGTCATTACACACGTGACCCGAGGAAAGTTTGTGTGTCTGTGTGTTTTTCACATTAATACTCATAAATATTTACTTCTAAAAAAAAGAGTCTAAGTAAAAAGAAAAAAGTCTCAGTCACATCAGCCGCTAACCCAGATCAGGATATATCAATAAAGTTTATATTTAAAAAAAACTAATGAACACTGCGCATGTGTGAACAACGGCTCATGTATTAATACTTTCCCGGTTACATACAGATGTACAAACTTGTGTTGAACTTCTATTGTTTCTATACTTTGTGCAGACTTGCATCCAACTGCTGAAACGTCTTTGAAATACATCTATCCAACATATAACAGTAGTTTGTCCAAGTGGTGTTGCTGTAAGTAGCTGTCCAAGATGGCCGATGATGGCGGACTTTACTGCGCATGTGTGACTCACATCGGGTAGTGACAGGGAGATCACGCGCAATGTTTTCCTCACTTCAAAGCTCGGGTTGAGGACTGCATCACTTGTGTGGTTATTTATCTCTGTTTTCCAGGTATGTGGTAAATAATGTGAACTGTGAAACTGTAGCTGTGCTTCCACCTGCTTTTATGATATGAGTTTAAACTGATTCAGTGACTGGATGTTATTTATAGGGCTACATCCCCATTTATCCATTTAATCAACAGATTCACCAAAAACTATCAAAGAAAACTTCTGAGTTCATGTCAACTTGCGTTCAGATTGTGTGTAAATGAAATGTCTGCATGTTCTCCTGTTTGCTTCACGTTGAGCCTTCAGGGACCAATACAGTTTTCAGCAGTGATATAAAAACCATCCCAAGAGTTTAAACAGAAACATGCAGGAAACTCACCTTCTGGTTGATCTGAAACTAGTTTAGCGATGCTGTGAAACTTCTTCCCTCCGCTGGATGTCAGCTGTTGGAACGTAGGAGGGCTCAGTTTTGGGTTTTTTTTAGTATCGTGTTCTTTAGTTTTCTTGGTTGTGACATCTTGAAGCTCTTTATGAAAGTCTGATGGAACATGATGATCAAATGGGAAAGCTCTGATCTTCTGCAGGTGTGTACCTGAAAATATGAACAGACACATTTATAGTATCATTCAATCCAAACACTGAGACTAATACACAGTAAATATGAAGATGGATTACCGATTGCTTTGAACTGGTCGTAGTTGAATGTTACACAGATGAATATCTGAGCATTTTTTATTCCACTCTTAGGGTAGAAATGATCTGGATCTCTGCTATAAGGGAACTGTCGTGTGCTGTGTAAGAGCCAGACTCCTTTCTGGCCTTTCTCCACCATCACAACTCCTGTGAACATGAACAGTCAGTCAGCAGCTCGTCTGACAGAGCTGAACCCCAACTGACCCAAACAGAAGGTCCTGGACCAGGTGGACCAATAAGAAGAAGAGAAAGACATGTTCCCTGTGAGAGAGATGCTGTATCTGTTTACCTTTACAGTGACCAAATGAAGAAGGAACTGCACCTCCAGATGTGTCCGTTGGGTCATCTTTAGCAGAGTAACCGTCTGGAACGTCATCATTGTAGCTGATGAATCCAAAGTTTGGTGGCTATAAATAAATAAAAACAGAAGAAACAACGTTTTAAAGTTTTCTGGATCTGTTGATGGTCACATGTTCAAACAACAACAACAACAAAATGTCTGTAATGATGTAAAGTTGAAAGAAAATGCAGAAATTAAGGTCAACTTGCTGTCTTTGAGTTAAAGTCAGACTTTCTACTGATCAGATTTAAATTAATCTGTTAACTACAGTGGGTCAAATCAAATCAGTTGACAGACACCGCTGGTCAATCCACTAGTTTGGATTAAAACATTTACAGAACCTTGTCTCCACTTTAAAGTAAAACACTGCATAACATATATTTGTGCACTTTATTTCCTGACAGTGATTATTCAGTGAGGATGTTTTTACTCTCATTGCATCACTGCATTCATGATAACATGAGGAAACCTTTTTAGACTCAGTGAGATGATGATTGTAAATGAAAGTATTTTAAATGGAAGTTAAACATTGTTCAATTTAAATGTATTAGATTCTTTCCAGTGCGAGGCTTTCATACATTCTGTCATTATCATACATTTCTAGCAGCTGTGGTTATAGACCATTATTATGAGTATTTATTCTTTTGTTAGCCAATCTGTTAATGTCAGGATGTTTTTGAATAAAATAAAACAGAAGGAAATGGTTCTCACCAGAGGTTTAGTAAAGAGCGGCCGCAGGGTGTTTGCCAAGATGCCGTCAGCAGCATTGATGGCCTTTTTGCTACGTTTATGTGTTACCTGGTTGTTTTTGTCTGGATGAATGTAAACATACTCCAAACCAGTCAGCTGTTTCTCCTGACTTCTGGGAGTCTTGTATAAGATGAACCTGATGAAACAGTCAGAGAAGACAGAAATCAGAATATAATATAGACTCTGAGGAGTAAACTGTGGCAGTCACAGAAGTAAACAAAGATGTTAATGACTTACACATAAATGTAAGAATCCAGGTTACTCTGAACAATTACATTACCTGAGATGTAAAAACTGTACAGCATGTTAATATGCACTGTAGTGACCTCGTTATCATAAACCCACAAATGTATGCAGCAGGTCAATAATCACATTTCTTCCCTTGTCACTTGACATTATTTTTGGAACCAGGGTTTGTTATTTTAACTGCATTTTTACTGAATACAAGCTATCATGCAGTATCTCCTGATCTCCCCCCTTATTTTTTCTCCTATAGATTAATTTGCATACACACTCAGCTAATGGCCAGACAAGTATGTGTTCACAACATTAAATAACGAGCACTTTATATACTTATTAACTCATTGTTCATAAACCAAAGTATAGTACAAATAACAATCCTGACCAGGGGAAGCCACTACGTCAAAATTCAAGGGGATCAAATTATTATCAATTAATTATTTCAAGTCTATCCTGAGAGGAACATGAATATGTGAATATAATTATATAACTATCCATCCTTCAGTTGTTGTTATATGGAACAAAGTGCCGGACCGATGACTGACAGAGCAACTGACCGGCACTGACATCCTCAGAGCCACGCTGCTAGTATGACTGAAGAAAATGTGAGTAGTGTTTTAAATAGACACTGCACTCATTGGCTGAAAATGATGTGCGTTTTTTCTTCTTAATAACACACACCCTAACCAAAACCTCTTTGTTGCTTGGGAGACAGCTGCAGAAAAAAATATGAAAAAGAAAGTGCCATCTCACCAGTCCACTTCCTGATTGTCTTCATCTTTGCAGGTCACTGGGCCCTGCCCAGCTGTCAAGGAAAATTAGGTGGATAAAAGATAAGTGTGTATGTGATTTAACATTTTCACAAATATATCTTTTTGGCAAATCATTCCAACATATTATATAAAGATTATAGGCCACCTTGTGCCCTCCCTTGGTAAAGGGCCTGGGCCCTGCACATAAGCTACATTTTTCCAAGTAGCTCTAAAAATTGTAGCTACGTGGAATTGCCTGAAACCTGCATCCAACATCCTAATGGCCACCAGGGGGCGACTCCACGTGCTTCAAAAGGAAATCTGATTGTATGGAAGTCAATGAGAAAATGATGATACTTGATTTATTATCTCTGTAAACAATTTCCTAATGACTTTATGGTCTCCATCTCTAGTTTCAAGTCCTCTTAAATACAGCATTTAGAGTAAAATAGATGATAAAGCAGGATATGATTTTGGTATGTACTGTATCATAATCTGAGATTAGAAATGGCTGTAACTATTTCAGCTCATTAAAATTATAACATTTTGGTTGCCTAAAAGGTCTTATTCAGTGTTTGGTTGTACTGAAAGACCTAAGAGTTGACTGTGCAGGTTTTTCAACATGTATAGTTTCTTATGAGCCTGTTTTGTGCTAGTCAAAATTAGCATTAGCATTATTATCATAGTTAACCACAGACAGTGCAACTTTAACAGGTGCAGAGTTGAGAGCATCCATATCAAGTGCATCACAGTCTGATGTGGCAAGGCTTTGGAGCAATATACATTCAAATAGCAGCCTGTTTTCCCTCAACCCAAACTGTGTGGATGCACAAGAGGCTCATAAAAAATTAAAATAAAACAATTCAGCTTTAACTCAGTTTTCATATATACTGCTTTGGCAGAAGATTTGTGTGATTACATCATGTCCCAGTCTCATGTTTCTGTCTTGCAGCTTACCATCCGCACCTGTGGAGTCTTCCTGGAGTGCTAATTTCTGTAGGTCATCTGCCAACTCTTCAGCCATCGTGCCTTCAGCCACCGTGCATTCAGACATTGTGCCTTCAGACATCGTGCCTTCAGCCACCGTGCATTCAGACATTGTGCCTTCAGACATCGTGCCTTTAGCCATAGTGCCTTCAGACATTGTGCCTTCAGCCACCGTGCCTTCAAACATCGTGCCTTCAGCCATCGTGCCTTCAGCTGTCATGCCTTCAGCCATCGTGCCGCAGACACCTGTTAAAATGAGAAGAAATGTTGTAATCCAAAGACAACTACAAGAAGTGTCAATCCAATCATTAAGAGTCTCTTTAGGGTCACTTTTACATTCTCAATTCAATAAATAAAAATAACTGAAAAAAATCTGTATGTCAATATTCAATGTCATTTGCTTTTTAAAAGCAAAGCTTTAATATTTTGTAAAATGTCTTCATTAAATGTCTTGTCTGGGTCTTATTTTCCTAATGGTCATCCTACATAAATGATACAATCATTTCAAAAATCAGAATAAGAGGGACAACTTTGTACTTATATGTGTTGTTAACATTTTGTTGAAAAGATAATCTCAAAGAAGGTGTGAATATAAAGCCTGTTACATGACAGACAGGGCAGAGGTGATTTTAGTCCTATAAGCATAGTAGATTATATAAAGTACAAACATTTATCTGTCTACTGGGTGTCACTTTGTTTTATCTCAAATTACCCATAAATACAGATAGAAATGATGGAATCATCCAAAACATATTTGGCAAAGTGTATTAGTGACTGACATCCTAGACTTTACAGACTGTTGATGAAGGTTTGACACAGTGAACAAGGCCTCAAGATTTGGTTGTTGCTATCAGAGTTTAATCGATCAGGGATGAGAATGTGTGGGTGTTGTACTGAAAGCTCTGGTTTTACCTTTTGAGCTACGTTACAGGTCTCAGGTGTGGTCACGAGCTCTGGCTGATGATTGATGAAAAAAATGTCTGAAATGGGTTTGCTTGGCAGGATGTTTGGACTGGAGGAGCTGAAGAAAGAAAGATAGATAGATAGATAGATAGATAGATAGATAGATAGATAGATAGATAGATAGATAGATAGATAGATAGATAGATAGATAGATAGATAGATAGATAGATAGATTTTATTGTCCTATGGGGAAATTCATTTTCACAATCTGTCAGAAACACCACCAAACATGAACAATATACACACACACACACTGTACAAATGCCACCAGACATTGAACAACCGACACACACATCACACTGAGGGCTGCTGGGTCCATATGAGGTTACTGATTGCTGAGATGGCAGACGGGACCAAGCTCTTGCTGAAGCCCGTCTCCATCTCAGAGTCCTGCATCTGTGACCAGACGGCAGCAGAGTGAAGTGAGTAGAGAGGATGATCCGGGTCGTTAGTAATTGCTTGTGTGAGGCGTGTGATGCTCTGTGGTTGTTCTGGTGAGGTTGGGTGTGGGATGATTAATCATCTTGGAATGCGTTAGAAGTTATTTTTGTCAGTTTGTTCCTTTGAGTGGTGGACAACATGTTGTTAACACATGGTGTTGTTTTCGAATGACATAGAGTCTCTGTTGGGATCTTTTGTGAATGTTGATGAGTGACACTTTATTTTCTCTCAACTTCCCCGTAAATACAGACAGAGATGATGGTGTTATTGAAAACATATTTAGAGCTTAGAATACAGCAACTGTGTTATCAAACACAGTAAAGAACCTTAATCCAAATGATATGAGGTTTTACAGACTTAGACTAGGATAAACTGTGGGATACAGAGGTTATTAGAGTTGTAAGTTATAGAAAACAGTTTAGTTAGTGCTTAATAATTGAATTACTAATGCTATATAAATCAAATGCAAACAATGTTTGAGTTGCCTTTCTTTTCTGCTCTCATATAGCAATACAGCATATAGCATGTCATAATGTATTTCAATGTATAAGAATTAATATAGATATTGTTGTTGTTTTATTGTTTTATATTATATGTAACCTTTGAGTGCCACTAGACTGCTGCCTGGATGAGTACATGATTTATTTCCAGTGTTCAAAAGTCACCCTGATCATATTCTGGTTTTGATAATTGCACTAACACTAAATTACTTTTACTTTTGCAGTATTAAGTTCATCTTACTGGTCAGTATCAAGTGTGACAGGAGATGTAAGCAGAGAGTAGCACACACACACACACACACACACATAACACAGTGCGCACACACACACACACACACACACACACACACACACACACACAAACACACCTCTGCCTGCATTTGAGCAGTAAGAGTGTCAATATATATTGAAGTTGTTATATTATTTTCATATAGCCTTGAACTGTTGCATTGTGTAATCTGCTGAGTATACAGGAAATGACTGTGATGATTAAAGGGAACTATGTTGCACTAATTAATAAGGGTTTTTATAAGTGATAAGAAGTGAATGCTTGCATTGTCTTAGCCAGAGTCACACCACTGTACCAAAAAAACACAATGTAGCTTGAAGTGGAAAAATACGGGGCGTGAAAAGATGACCTTTAATGTGTTCTCAGCAAGTATGAGAAAGTAGGATGTTTGTCTCTTAACAGTTGTGTTTCAGGTTGGGCTCTAAGGCGTCACAACAACGGATGGAGTCAGATATTACGAGGAGAATGAATGACACGTCTTAAGCCAATCAGAAGAGGACGCCGCCTTGCGTTACACCTATTGCTCTGTACGCTGTAAAACACTGGGTCAGGGAAGAGATAGTCAGTCAGACTTCGTGAACTGATGAAAACTCTGTTGCTTGTCAGGGATACTATAAGTCAGACCCAGAGCTCTGTAATATTGCACATTCTACTGGTGTTAAAATAAAACTGATTGTTTTGAACTAAAATGCTTCTCCTTCTATTTCATTAAAAGAATACGCGAGGACAATATCTATAAATATCAAGAAGAATTTTTCTTGTGTCCCATTTCGAGCTTTGTGTAGAGTCCTGATCTTAACATCTGAAAATATTCCATCAAAGGTGTGTCCAAGTGTTCTTACCTTTGCTTTTGTCTTCAGGAAGCTGTGAGATGACGAGGAAGCAGGAAAAGCAGACAGGAGCCAGACTTCAGAGGTTTTATAGACCATCAGAAAAGAGATGACACTTTGTGGTCACATGATTTCCCAAAAACTCTCCTCCCACATCTCAGTGTCTCAAACTTCCTGTGTGTTCCTTTTGTTTGTAAAGAGTCCAGAGTTTACAAACTGCATAAGAATAGAATAGAATAGATCTTTATTGTCATTGTCACCAGGTACAACGAAATTACGGACATTACAAGAACATTCATCAACATACAATCATGTTTGTTATTGCACATTAGCTCCTGTTTGTGTTGAGAATGGTTATTGCTGTTGGGTAAAAGCTGTGTTTGAGTCTGTTTGTCCTTGTTTTCATGAGTCTGTATCGTCTCCCAGATGGCAGCAGTTCAAACAGTGAGTGTCCGGGGTGTGAAGTGTCTTTTATAATATTTTGGGTTTTTTTCTGGCAACGGGAGTGGTGGAGGTCTTCCAGTGTGGAGAGAGGGCAGCCGATGATCTTCTGGGCTGTGGTGATGACCTTAACACATAACACATTATGAATCATTTTTCTGTTAGTTACTACAGAAATGGGCAAGTAAAAGTATAAAACAGTGTGTAAATGCAATTCTTGTAGTTGGTTGGAAGGGTGAACAGGTTGGTACAGATTAATCATGCTGTGATCTTGCATATACAAAGGAAGAAGTTAATTTGTGCATCGTCATCATCACATAAGAGTTATATTTGTTCATCATTATAATAGAAAAGGAGAAGTAGTATTTTTCCTTCATTTAGTCAACCTCATTCTGTTTTTTGTCAAGTTTTATCTGAGAAAAAGTCAGGGCGTTTTAGTCTTATAAATCACAATACTTAAATAAATAAATAAACAAATATGACAAACAGTAATTAGATGTGATGATGGACTCATTTCCTTTCTATCAGCTGATGCAGTGAGTGTTGCTGCTCAGGTTTCTGTAGCAGCTGGAGGTAAATATGAGTTAGTTTGGAGGCTGATGGATCTCAGTGTTTCTGTTAAACTGTGATGAGCTTCATCATATCAGCAGCTGAGATTGTTGGTAGAGGTTCAACCACAGAGCTCACACCTGAGTAGGGCTGGGCGATATGGCCTAAAATCAATATCACGATATATTGAGCAGTTCACCTCGATAACGATAAATGGACGATAACTACCACCAGAGCGATATAACATATGTTATATCTATCGCTCTGACTACCACCACCCCGCCACTAGATGGGGCTGTGGCAGCATAATTGCTCCACTCCGAGGTTAGAGGTATTGCCCTGGCTGGTGACGACAGTGTTTTTGCACAACTTACATTTTACATCTTTCTGAGCAGTATCTTCCCTTTTGAAACCAAAATGTTGCCACACGATTGAAGACGCGTTTTTCTGTCTCTGGAACAAGCTGCTGCTCTTCCTCCTCCTCCTCCACCAGGTGTACCTCCGCCGCCGGCGCTGCAGCTTGTTTGAACTGTCCTCCATCTATCTATCTATCTATCTATCTATCTATCTATCCATCTATCTATAAGTCATATGTCAAGTCGAAGAAGAACCAACCGTGTACCAAAATGCCGAGTGCGTAATGATATGGTTCAACTCTTTTACGCACAGATCGCACGCCGGTTACGCTTGGAGTTTGTTTATGGACAGCCAAACTAATAGCTTAGTGTCATACACCGTTGGAAACCTCTGACTATTGGCTAAAAGGTTATCAACTTCATTTCACCGAATATTTCCATAGGCTGGAACAGCTGTCAATCAAAGCCATGTCGTCATTGTTGTCGGTCACATGTCCTCATTGGCTTTGGAGACATGTACTGCCTAATCCTAAACACCGATTGGCTTGTGTGTGGTGTCGTCAGAAGCAGAAGAGGCTCACGGTCGTAAAAATCTAGTCACGTGACTCTGAGATGGACGCGCAGGACAGGAAATTACTTAACGGACCGTAAATGGTTTGTTATTTGTGTTATTACGTTACGTGTTGGACTAAATACATGTTGACATATTGAGGAAAGTATTCCGGTTTTATGGAAACGGATTTCATATTTCAGCAGAATGGATACTTGGCGAGCTGTACAGAAAGTCCTGAGTCATAAGATGATCGTTGTGGATAAAGGGAAGACTTTGAAGGTATGTAGCATTATAGCTGTTAGCTTACTTTAGCTGAGTGGCTAGCCGAGCTAACCGCTAATACTATTACGGCTGTGAGCAACCATATAAGTCGTGAGTGGTCTTGAATGAATCAGGAGAATCTAAGCTTTCCAACAATGTACGGCATGAATATATATGTTTAAGGGTTGGTGTTTAAAACATCCAGAAGAACGTGTGGCTACCTCCTAACATCCGTCCCGTAGACGGAACAGCGTACGTTAAGAGGTTAAAAACCGAATATACCGACATGGGCAAAATGACGTCAGTTATTGTCGTAAATTTCGGTATCGATACATTTTCGGTTTATACAAATGTTTAAACATCACAAACATTATTTCATTATAATCATTTTAATTACAATGTTGATGTAAAATGTCCATCAGAAAAGAATTGAATCTTCTCTTAAATGTCAGGTGTGTGATTGTGAGAAACAGGAGCTCTGTTGCTGTTTGTTCTTGTAGTTGAATGTTTAATTCTGGACGTCTGGTCACTGTTCAGATTACAGAGGAATCATTAGTTGATCCACATCAGTCAAAGCAGAGCCACAATCTGTCTCACAGTAACAGCAGCTGTTGCTTTTCTTCTTATCAATACTCTGTTTTTACATTACTTCCTGTCATAGTTGAGCCTCTTTTCTGCTCTCAGCTTCAGTCATCAGATCAAAACACAGCATCAGTGTGTTCAGCTGCACTTCAGTAACCAAGAAACAAGAAGCACACAGCTGCTTTCAGTAGTTGGAGTAGGGGATTATAGAAACCTGATGGACATTTCTCTGCCATGTTCACACTATCTAATTGTTTCTACTTCTTACTTTTATTTTGACTTTAAGTTTTGATGCATATCTTTTGATTATATTTTGATAGAGTTTAAATAGCACTGAGCAATAGTTTAGTTTTATATGTAATATTTTTAACATGTATTCAAACTGTGTTTTTGATATATTTCAGATTTTTGTTTTAATTTACACACAACTGCACAACGCAGGCAAGTGCTGAACTGAGTTTTGCCATGCTTACATTACATTTATAACTGACTTCAAATACCTGATGTTAATCATATTATATCTGTATAATCACTGTGGAATGATGCTAAATGCTAATTGATGAGGACTTGGGTTGATTGGAGGTGTGGGAACACCCAAAGGGAGGATTATATGGTTTAGTATTTGCTTCTGTCTGATCAGATTTTCTTCACGTGTATTTGAATCATACAGCTTGTAATGATGAGTTTAATATTTCAGATGACACAGGCCATGTGGGAAAACTTGTATTCATTCATGTAGTTTATTTTCTAAGCAGTGATATTTGAGTGGTTGCAGTATATTGTGTTATTCTACATGAAATCATGTTTCTGTGAATGATGAATAAAGTGTGAGCTTGATGAAATCAGTTTGCTCAGAGTGTCTTCACTGGATCATCAGCTGCTTTCTGAGTCTGTTGAAGCTTCTGCTGAACTTTGTTCATTAAATGTCTGTTTGACTTTATTCTGAGCAGCAAGTCTGACAGAGACTCAAAGAAAACACAGCTCACAGCATCATAATGAACATATCCTGAAGAATATTACATCCACTCTGGATAATGATGTTTTCTGTAGTGACCACTAGATGGAGCCACAGCTGATGTGGACTGAAGGAAACCTATGGCGTCAGAATTGGGACTTTAAGATTTAGATATATCTGAGTAGAAATTAATGAATATGACCGGATTAATATGAATATGACCGGATTTATAAATGTATATATAATTAATATAAATATAAAAATGGGACACACAAATAAATGTATATATGTATATAAATATACATACATTTGTTAATATATTGTCGAGATTTGAGAATAAATATGCTTGACTTGTGTGTGCAGTCTGGCAGTCTGCATTTGTGTATTCATTGTTCGCATTTGTGGATCTATGTTATGCTCTCGTGTCCATGGCGTCATTTTGACACACTTCTACCGTGCTGCAAGATCCACAAACAAATGCATGCCGATTTGAATGTGAACAAGGGCAAAGCCCTCAATTCACGGAATATCCACCAGATGGCAGTGTGCAGGCCAGGCAATGGCATTCCCTAGCAGTTCAAGACAGAGGCTTTGGCAGATCAATATGGAGTCGACAAGTAGTATGACTCGGCCATTGTCGGATAGCAAGTGATCGACTACTGGCGACGTCATTTCCTCATATCAAAGTAAGAGCACACAGTCTTTCTATGAGCATTTTAAAAATGTTTATCAGCGATAAGTGACGTGCATTCATGGTTTCATGTTAATGTCATACAGTGATTATTAGTGTGTTTATTTGTTCTATGTATATTATGTAGCACACACTTTATACATTTCTGTTTGAGGACGTATTACAGCAGCTGTTGGACTTGTAGTGGCAGCACTTACAGCTCTGTTCATTGGAGGTTTGAATTTAGTAATACTTGGAGTTGCATTAGTAGGTTCTGCCATTGGAAGTGTTACTGTTCTTAGTTTCTTTATAAAAACAAAAATATTGAAAGAAAAAAGAGGAAAGAAAAACATTAAACTGAGATCAGAGTTCTGGACGATTGTTGAATCACTGAAGAAAGAGCTGAAAGGTGTAAAGCAGTTTAGTGAAAACCTGCGGACACAATCAGCTGGTGCTGATACAACAGGAATGATCAGACTGGAAAACAAAATACTGGACATGATCTCAGAACTCAGAACACCTGAAACTACAGAGTATTACTGTATGAAAGACGTGACTGAAAAGTGTGAGATGGCTTTTCATGAACTTCTTAGAGATCAGGAACAAACAAAGTGAGTCAGGTTAACAAAGTAAACTAAATGAAATGGATGTCCAGTATTTATCATGTGTTATCAATGAATGATCACTGAGCTGCTACTGACTCCAGTTTATGGAGAGAAACTCAGTTTAAACTCTGGATTCAACAAACTGAAAACTTGTGACTGATGGAGGAAACAAACAGCTGATATCTGTGGACATGATGACGTTTATCAGAGTGAGTTTAACGTTGCAGCTGATCTCAGAGCAGAATGGACAGAAATCATCACATTTATATATTTTATTATATTATGGTGTCATTTTGTCATAACAATTTTAAATGTTTTTTTAATTTAGTGTCATTATTTTCATTAAAAGCAGATATTTTGCATTTGATCTTTTTTATTTATTTAAGCTTGCTCCTTTATTTTCAACCAATAAAATACTTCAGCTGTAAATCTGTATTGTCTTTTATAGAAGCTAAAAATCAGACTGAACTTTAACAGAGAGAAGAAACAAGGACACACAAATCTGTCACCATTCCTACTCTGAGATGATCAGGCAATAAAATAGCACCAATATCACAATTTATCACGTTTTTTGACAAATCAGGTTTATATAAAAGGTGGTTATTATTGTTACTGTTGTTTCTTCCTCTCAGCTGCACCGGTCGAGGCAGATGGTCGCCCACCTAGGGTCCGGTTCTTTTTGAAGTGTTTCAGCCCTTAACTTAGCTCACTAGCTGAAATTGAACCATACTGTATAATCAACTCAAACTTATTTCATCATCCTATCACTGTGTTATACTTCACTATCCTCAATATTAGATCTCTAACTCAGTTGTATCTCCTCTCATGTATGTAATAATCCTCATCCATCTCATATAAAGTCTTTGAGGAGTTGCAGCTTCATAACCACTCGGTCTGTTCTGAGACAAACACTGACTGTTAATGGTGACGACAGTCTGCTGGTCATCAGTGTGTCTCAAATCTGTCAAATTGTGGGTTTATCTTGTGTCTCAGTTTACAGGCTGCAGCTGCTGGAGGAGCTTTGGTTTGTCTTCTGGCTTATGATTGACACTATACAATAACTTCAAACTCACCTTCATACTGGAGCAGGAACAGTTCACTGCAGGTCATTTTTAATATCATCTTAAGGAAAGCAGACTTTGACATGCAGCTGCTAACTTGCTGTGTGTGTGTGTGGTTGGATAAATAATGTTTGAGGATCCAGCTAACACAAGAAGATTGTAAAAGAGCTCATTTTCACTCTGCAGCTAAAATTGACCCTTAAATGCTCCTTTACTCCAGAAGAAATAGATCTGATGACATTAATAACTAATATATAATGTAGTTCTGAGAGGTGGATTCATACATACTCCTTATAACACTAACAGAAACCTGAAGGAATGACTAAAACTGAAAATATGTATTTAACAAATAGAAGACAAAGACACAGAGAGTCTCCCAACAGGCCACATTAGTAAAGGGTATGTGTCAATAGGTTGATGTTAAACTACTGTGTTAGTAAGGCAATGCATTCTGCAGGATTATAAACACATGACTCTGATGTCACACAGGAAACATAAGACTTAAGAAACTGACATTCAGTTATTTCCTATGACAAAAAGTAGAGATGCCCCCTGCTGATGCCCCCTAACCCTATATATATATATACATATATATATATATATATATATGTATATATACATATTATCCCCATAGGGAACTTTGTCTCCATGAGTGCCTCCACAAAAGGTCAGAGAAAGGTCAGCTGTGCTGCATTATTGCCTGAAGTGCCTATTTCCGTATCTTGTGTGCATTAACTCTAAATTCTCTTCAGCATCAGTTGCACCTCAACACATTTACTTCCTGTTCTAACAGCAGGAAGCAGCGCTGCAGAACGAGTGACAGTCTGAACAATAACTCAAACTGAAGAATCAAGAGAAGTGACTTCACAGTGATCAGGCTGACCAGGTGAGAAGCACAACAGTGTTTGTTTCATCAGATTGTGTTTGTGATTGTTTTTGTTGGAATAAGAAAATCAGACATTATTTCAAGTCTGTCTTGGATGGATCAGGTTTAGATACTTTAAACAATTAAAACCCTGCTGAGTTCACCTGTTACTCCATGACTGAACTAAATGATTTTAAAGAGAACTAAAACTGTAATTAAAAGATAAACATATGAATTCAAAGCACCATGATGTCTGTGTGGTGCAGCTGCATGCACAGTGACCTGACGGAGGAGAGGTGAACACTTGAATTAATGAAAAAAAGGAAGTGATAAAACTAGACCGTGTGTGAGGCATCTTGCAGCGGGAAGCACGAGCACACACACACAAAAAAGACGATTATTATATCACATCAATATGTGATGTAGTAATAATAATAATAATAATAATAATAATAATAATAATAATAATAATAATATTAATAATATTAACATAATGTCACCGTGTGGACCATTAAGGTTGTAGCAGTGGGCCCCCTAGTGTTAGTTAGTGAACTAACAGCAGAGAAGATCTCACAGTTAGCAGCAGCACATAGTTTGTACGGAAGCCTAATGATGGAAAAATTAGTAACTACAAAATAAACCACATTTCATACAATTTGAAATAATTTTCTGTTTTTGAATGAAGGGGCAGACATTTTTTTTAAATCAAATTTAATCTAAAAATAGAAGAATGAGAACGGTCTGTTCCATCACAGGCCATAATAAATAATAATAATAAACTGAGAATACATCTTAAAGAGTTGAATCCATGACTGGTTCTATCTCTTAATACATGGTTAGAGATTATATCAAAGACACAGAAGAACATGTTATTGAGATGGATTGCACATGATTGGCAGATAAGAGATTCAGTAGAGGAGGAAGGGGACTAGATGAGGAGGGGGACTAACAATATTTGGATTTTTTTAATCATTCAAATATGGCAGATTTTTCTGTGGTATGTCAAACTCAGAACATTATTCTTACTTTACACAGACTTTAAACCTTACTGGCAGGATTTGAAGCATTGTATGGAGAAATATACTATATTTGTGAAAAGGGAACAAAAGAATGACAAATTCAAGGGAACAAATATATGATTAGGACCATGATGTAGATGTTTGTTGCTAGTAAAAAAAAACATTACCAGGAAGAGGCTGAAGACAGAGGCGACTAAGATAGAGAGTGGGTTAAAGTATTATATTATATTTATATGATGGAAAGGTTGATGACAAAAATCTGGTAAATTAAAACATTTCTGGAAGAACTGAGTTGACTTTGTATCCCAATGAGAGTAGTTGTTCTCTCTACAGACTGATGTTGAGTTTTTCGATGTCCGCCATCAAGAGAAAAAGGACTCTGTGTCATTAAGGAGAGAGAACTGAAAAACAAACTAACCTGGCCTTGTATATATATATATTAATGTTTCTTGTAATGCTTTGTATGTCTAGAAGACATACAGGATGTAATCTGTAAAAGGAATTATGTTTTTTCTTTTCTTTTTTAAGTATATTGTTGGGGCTTTTTGCCTTTATTATACAGGTTAGTAGAGAGAGACAGGAAACAGGAGGCAGAGAGGGGGGAATGACATGCAGGATAAAACCGCTTGGTGCGGGATTTGAACCGGGGTCGCCGCAATTATGTATTTTGATATCACTAAAAAGTTAATTACAACAAAAAAAAGAAATGTTGTGATGTCTTTATCTTGGATCTCAGTTGTAAGCATAAATAATGACGGGGATATAGAGCAGTCTGCCTCGTCCAGCACAGACCTCAGTCAATACAGAGAAATGTGGTGATTCATATAAAACTGATATCAAATTTAGAAAAGAAAGGCCAAGATTAAGTGTAGCCACGGCTCATGAAAAATGTCACATTTTTTTCTGTGTTGGCTGAATTATTATTTCATGTTGTCCCGTACTGAATAATATTGAGCAGGTGGTGAATATTACAGCTTAAAATGAAACTAGTCTGATCAGTAGATCTGATGGAAGCAGAAATATACTGGTTTGTAGGTTATATGGTTATATTACTTCTACATAGTTCACTGGTCTGTTCATTATCTCTTTTGATTCTTCAGGAAATCTTCTACATCTTGGTTCTTAAACACTGTTGTTTGACATTTAGAGAACTTATCATGTAATGATTTAAAAGCAGAGTTGATGTTGTTTCCTGTAACTGTGAAGTATTTTAAAAATATGCTCAGAGTTTATCAGTTAGTTACTCATTTCTCTACAGTTCAGTTTCACATAGTCCTATTTCCTGACATGAGGCTCAGTATGACAGTTAATGTCTCGTACAAAACGCATTTATATACAACCACAACTCTTCTCACATAGTGTGTACGTGGTGTTTCTATGTTCATGTGATTTCAGAGAAATGATAAGACTTAAAAGAAACTGCAGAACAGAAACTAAAAGGATTAACCTCATTCAGGTGTTTGTTGAGGTGTTTACCACTGTGAATCCTTACAGAGAATATTTACATCTTATCATTAAATAATATACCCGACTCTGTCTGCCACACAAAGAAAGAAAAGCCCAAAACATAAATGATTGATCAGCATAAAAGCAACTGAAGCCAAAAATAACTAAACAACGTTCTAAAGAAGCTGAACTTTGAATTCCACATTAAATAGAAACTTGTGTACAGTGTTAAAATATTCATATAGTTATATGATGTTATAATTGGTATTTAAACATATATTATTTTAAATGTAACCCTTATACAGGCCAAGATACATTTTTAACATTTCTGTTAGAATCAAACATATGGGGGTGGACCTTGATGAAACTTTGATGAAGAATAAAAAAGCACAAAACACACCACACTATGCAGAGTTTGTTATCTATTATGTCAAGTAAAGTTCATAGACAGTTAAGTAACCGTTCTGAACATTTAATGAGTGTTTATCCACACCATGCTGGCAGGATCACACTTG
The DNA here is from genome assembly GCF_027409825.1 of Scomber japonicus. Lineage (NCBI taxonomy): Eukaryota > Metazoa > Chordata > Actinopteri > Scombriformes > Scombridae > Scomber > Scomber japonicus. The sequence continues at coordinate 31,666,376 of NC_070596.1, read as the reverse complement.
CTTAAAACTCTATCATCACTTCCACATGGTGGAGAGTCTTCCTCAACCTGCTGCTGCACCACCATGGCAGCGGGAGCCTCACTCTGACACACCTGCTGCTGAGAGGAACCACTGCTGCTAGCTCTGGCCACGCTGGCCCCCGCAGCAAACATTTCTGACAGTTTATTGCTCTTAGCAGCGTCGGTCGCAAGAGCTTTTCTTTTCTTTTCTCTGTTCTTCAGCTCCGCCTATTCTTTAAACAGACAAGCCAATGGGCCTCTGCTGTGTCTGCAGGCTGCGGTGGAGCTCTGTGGGCCGCTGCATGTCTCTGCTCTGGGCCGGGAGAGTTACCATGGCAGCAAAAACTAAATGAACAAATAAAAAATAAAACCTCAGCCATTCACATCTACATAGGGGATGGGCGTCTAGGGCATAGGGCTCCATCTGATTGGCCAAATATATTCACATGCAGAGCATGAAATACACAATTTATCACAGTTCAGTCTTTTGCAATATGTATATCACGCATGTTGCTATCGCGATAACTGTAAACTTGTGATACATTGTGCAGTCCTAATTTGAATCTATGACTGCAGCCAATTACAAGGATTTGTGTTTTACTTCCAACTGAAGGAAATTCTGACACTTCTAGTTCCTCACATCTTTACTCAAACTCAGCATACTAAGCTCAGTGGGCTGAACGGGACATCCAGCTGAATGTTGTCACCATAACAGTGAAAGGAAACACCATGACTACCAATAACATGATGATCTAATGGCAGCATGTAAAAAAGAATCAGATTGGATTGTACTCCATACTTGACTGTAGAAAATTACATTTTACACAATATTGAAGCTTTATATTAGATTTGTATTAGAGCAACTGTTAAATACATAATAGCAAGTAAAATAAAATCAACTAATATACAACGTTAGTAGATCAAATTTAATATAGACATGAAGACATAGACGAGAACACTAAGAGCCTGAAAATAGTCCCTCCTTTTTATCTACTGAATTGAGACTTTATTGTGAATAGAAATGTTATTCTTGATGTGATCATGAGACTAAAGAGACACTCAAAGATTTACACTTCCTGTAATCTTAGAAGTTAAACATTTCCTCTTATTTTAACAGGTGTTTGAAGGATGATGGCTGATAAAGAGCCGCTGTTGAAGACACTGGAAGATCTGGGAGAGGAAGACTTCACTAAGTTTAAGTGGCACCTGGAACAATCACCAGAAATCCCAAAGTGTCATCTGGAGAACGCAGACAGGCTTAAAACTGTAGATAAGATAGTAGAGACCTACAATCAACGGTCTCTGGAGAAGGTGGAGGAAGAGTTTATGTTTGTTTGTTCGTTGTTGTGTTTTTCATGTCAGAGATGCAGCAGAGCTCATTGTTCTTTGTTTGCTAGTAAAAGAAACATCATGCTTGCCTAGACAACGCTTTTTTCCCCCTGCGTATAATTAATTCCTGAGCTGCCTCAATGACTGTTTGATCAAGTTTATTTATTTATTTATTTTTTATTTTTCAAGTTAGGAATAAATCACCACTACAAATAATACTGATAGTAATAAATAATAATAATACTACTGATACTAATGATGATAATATTACATTAATGATAACACTAATAGTTTGTGAGACTGTGTACTAAGAGATTGAGTTTGTAAAGATTGAAACATTTTAGTTGAAGTCAGTGTTAGACTGAAAATTTGAATGTTTTTAAAGTTGAAAGTCTCTCCTGTCTGTCTGAACAGTGAAACCAAGGACCAGAACAGGCAGTATGGAAAGACCTATAAACTGTGAGTAACATTAACTTCATCAAACCATAAACTAAATGTTTAATATGCAGATTTTAAAGATGAACATGTATCTGTGAACCCTGATGGTTCATATCAGAGCTGGTAGGAAGAGCAGAGGAAGAGTTCAGTGTCAGTACTGTTGTATTTCATAGAAGTGGTAAACATCTACTGACAGCTCTGACATTAGTTTTACATTTCCTGTTACTCAGAGACTCTGACATACAGCTCTACAACTGCACCTTTTACTCTTCTCTGTGTGTTAATCTGTTAGCAGGGTTACTAAAAAGGTTCTCTTCCAGATTTCATAACACTTTCATATCAGGATGAATGTTTAAACATTTTAATTTCACACAGGTTTGATTTCTACTGGACTTTTCTCTAATAGTTAATGGTTAATGCAAACATACATTTATCTCTCTCCTCTCCTTCCTTCCTGCTGCTAGCTACAGTAAAGTCATCTTCAGCTGTTACAAACATGTTTTCATTTAATGAATAAATAATAATAATAAGTATTACTGTGAACTTTCTATGCGGTTAGCATGCTAACTTTAGCAGCAGAGCATAGTAATAAATCAGCTGACCAACACATGCACTGCATCATTAAACAACTTAAACCAACTCTGATCCAGGGTTATTATAGTTCACTAAAACTAAAACTAGCTGTGAACAAAATTATTTAGTTCACTTTAATAAAAATAAAAGAGAGACTTTTATAAAAAATGAAAACTAAATAAAAACTAGAATGAACAGAAGATAAAATGATCTTAGTGTAGTTTTCTTTTCTGTGTCTCCATGGTGACTGTATAGTGTTCTTTGTCTCCATGGTGACTGTATAGTGTTCTTTGTCTCCATGGTGACTGTATAGTGTTCTTTGTCTCCATGGTGACTGTATAGTGTTCTTTGTCTCCATGGTGACTGTATAGTGTTCTTTGTCTCCATGGTGACTGTATAGTGTTCTTTGTCTCCATGGTGACTGTATAGTGTTCATCGTCTCCATGGTAACTGTATAGTGTTCATCGTCTCCATGGTGACTGTATAGTGTTCAGTGTGACTTGTTGAGATAACTGTTAGTACCAAACACAGTGTTTACAGCATTATTTCATCCTTTACAGCTTCTACTAATCAAGACTTTCCTCCTAAAACCTGAAACAAGAAAACTAAGACTACAACTACAGAAAGACTAAAACTACTTCATCACTTGTTAAACTCACTGAAATAAAAAAGCAAACTGAAAAACTAAATAAGAATAAAAACTAATGAACATGTATAAACTATAATAACTCTGGTCTGAGCTGTTCAGTCTGTCTCACCTCCACGATCCTGCAGCTGCTCAGCATGTTGGACAGTCACCACTAAATAACATCATTAGAAGCACTCTGCTCCTCTGGCCCCATTGTGTTATTCTCATACAGACAAGAGACTGTAAGATACTTTCACATTAATTAATACAATAATTCATTAAGTTAACATTAGGCTGAGGGCCATTTATCTAATCTGCCATGTTTCATATATTCATCAGCATGTAAGCTCATTGATAAACAGTGGAGATTATAAAACAGTCACTGAAAACTGAAACAGCTTTTCAAATTAGTTAAATTAAAATATTAGATTCCAAAGAATCTAATATATGAGCAGAAATGGTAAAATGTCTGCATAAACGTCACACAGTCAGAAGATCAATAAAATGTTCACACTTCAGAAGTAAAATAGCGTTTCCTGACAGTTTATTTCAAGAATGCCACAGGACGGGCCAGAGATGAGGACATTACTGTGGAATTTTTTACAGTGTTAAAAAGACAGAAAGTCTTTTGAGAGAAAGACAACTTAAGCTTGTAACACATGAAGATATATTTCTCACAAAGTTTCTCAAATCTCATTTTACAACAGAAATACACAACAGAAAACTACACAGTCACATTACCAAACAATATTATAACGCTTTTTGCCCTTAAATCACACAGTCTTAAATACATACTGTACATCTTGAAGTTCAGCTCAGACTGACGAGAGACAGAAACTAACATGACTAACATGACTAACACTAACACGAACACTTACCTTCACAATAAGAATCAGAATTTAAAGAATAAAAAATAAAGGCATAAAGATGCAAACAAATACAGTATTCATAATACCAAGAAGAATAAACATGTCAACAGTAAAACTGGTGAGGGATTATGATGAAATTAATAAACATTGTAAAAGAACACTAACCATAAGAAATAAAGTTATAAGAATGATTTCCTATCACATCTTCTATCTGTTACACTTTACTAAATGTTTTGCATTAGAAAAACTTTTAAAAACACAATAACAAGCAAAATGACTGAAGTTAAACATTTGCTCTCATTTTAAAAGATGTCTTGGGGGCCATGGATGTTAAAAGGGAGCTGTTGAAGATACTGGAGAAGTTGGGAGATGAAGACTTCACAGGCTTTAAATGGTTCCTAAATTGTACCTCAGAAATCCCAAAGAGTCATCTGGACAAAGCAGACAGGTCAAACACTGTAGATAAGATAGTACAGACCTACAACCAACAGTCTGTGGAGGTGGTGAAGAAAACCTTAAAGAAGATGGACAGGAAGGATCTAGTGGAGGAATTATCAAACATCAGCAGAGGATCACACGGTAAGCTGCAGGACAGAAACATGAAACTGAGACATGATGTGATCAGTGATCAAAAGATGAAATAATGCTGTCTTCAGTGATCACTGATCACACATGTCTTCTGCCAAAGTGATACTGAAACTGTTTGTAGTGTTAAAGATGGATCACTTTACTTGAGTTGACTTATGTGGTGTTGTGGGACCAGGTGAGGACATTACTGATGTAGATGATTGGTCATCCTCTCTACTTCAGATTCATCAATACATAATAATGTGTTGATTGAGACTGAAAAACTTTATCTCAATCTCAGTCAACACAGGAGCTGCACACTACATTCTTTTATCTCTGAGGTTCACAATCATCCCCTTTTCTGCCACCTCCCATCTGTTGGCACTTTCATCATCACAGTGATTAGACCAATTATTGTGTTGTTGCTAGAGTTGGCCAGCTACTTGAAAAGTGAAGAAAGTTACTTTATATTAAATGAATGTCCAAAACACACTGAAGCTGTCACACGGAGAAATGTAGCAAGTTAAGCAACAGCAACATGGCACAAGTAGTTATTATGATTATGGTTGTTGTTGTGACAAAGGGCAGCCCTGGCGGAGTCCAACCCTCACTGGAAACAAGTCCGACTTATTGCCGGCAATGCGGACCGAGCTCTGACACCGGTCATACAGGGAACGGACAGCCCTTATAAGGGGGTCCGGTACCCCGTACTCCCAGAGAACCCCCCACACGGTCGAATGTCTTCTCCAAGTCCACAAAACACATGTGGACTGGTTGGGCAAACTCCCATGCACCCTCAAGGATCCTGCAGAGGGTGTAGAGCTGGTCCACAGTTCCACGGCCCGGACGAAAACCACACTGCTCCTCCTGAGTCTGAGGTTCGACTATCCGACGGACCCTCCTCTCCAGCCCCCCTGAATAGACCCTACCAGGGAGGCTGAGGAGTGTGATTCCCCTGTAGTTGGAACACACCCTCCGGTCCCCCTTCTTAAAAAGAGGGACCACCACCCCAGTCTGCCAATCCAGAGGCACTGCCCCCGATGTCCACGCGATGCTGCAGAGTCATGTCAACCATGACAGCCCCACAACATCCAGGGCCTTGAACCACATGATTTCACAGAAACAGTCTGAGACACTCAGAAAATGACAGAAAGACAGTTAATTGTGGGCATGAAGACGCCCAGAGGTTAAGTTGGGTGATAAGTTTAGGAACATTCGGTGCATGCAGAAATACACCTGGGAGCATGGGAGATGTTGTGCAGGAGTAATGTGTGATTACAGGAGATGGAGGACAGATAGCGTTGTGGAAAAGTGAGCTAAAACAAACAGGAAACATTTGTAACTGGTGGTGTATTTAAACCAGCTTCATCCTGTTGACTGGGTGTGTCTGGGTTATTGACATCTGTCTTTCTGTTTCATTCTGAGTGTCTCAGACTGTTTCTGTGAGATCATGTGACTTCTCACCAGATAGGCGTGGACGGTGGCTGCTGATATAAAGCTCTGAGCTCTGATTCCTCTCTCTCTTTCTCCTCAGCATCTCAGAGCTTCAAGTCAACAACACAGGTAAGAAAACTTTGAAAGAAGAATCATGAAATACTTTCAGTGTCAGGATGTTAGGAAACAAATGCTGCAGAAAAATATTAATTACTGTATGTAATAATGATTTCACAGAATAATATATGAATGTATGGAACTGTGTATTGATTATGAACTAACACAGTTATAGTAACTGGACTCACAATATAAACTTATAATAAACATCAAACCAGTTCTCAACAGTTAAATATGATAATTCAAACTTCTTTGAATTTAACTGGAGGTAAAATATCTATGGAGTTTTTTCCCTACCTTAATTCAAGAGCATATCAAATGGATTTGAGAGCAGTATTTATTGATTTCATGCTCAGATTTTGTGATATTTCCTCTCAAAACTCTGCTCTTGCGCTCAAATTTGCTCTGTGCATGCCCGGACTGTGTCCTCACACTCGGTTACAACACTGCTCGCGCAGATTTCCTGCGCTCACACTCGAGTTCTTCCTCTCGCGCTCAGGGAACTTGTGCTCACGGATCTCTGCTCTGCTCTCGGATTTTTTGTGGATCAAAGCTGTCAACCAATAGAAGGCCGGCTAGTAGGGGTGTCCCGATCCGATATTGATATCGGATATCGGTCCGATATCAGCCAAAAAACAAGTATCGAATTTTATCGGACTGGATTTAAAATCTCCGATATTAGCACTCTTATACAAGCAGTCCATTCTAGTAATCCGCTCCAGCTCTTCTATCCAGCATGCAGATCCAGCATGCAGATCCAGCATGCAGAGCCCGCGTGATCACAACAACAGCGTGCCATGAGCATGTGCCAACTGTGCTGCTAACTAAGTAGCAAGAAACCCGAAGAAGAAGAAGAAGTAGCAAGAAGTAGGAGTGATGTCAGCTGTGTGGCAGTATTTTTCGTTAAAGTCAGAAAAAGACATTGCAGCTGAGTGCAAAACTTGTAATGCACAAGTTTCCCGTGGTGGCACAGAGCAGGGGAAGTTTAATACGACCAACGTCATCACGCATTTTAAGCAGCATCACAAGGAACAGCATGAGGATTTATTAGTTTATTGTGCTTGATGACCAGCCACTGTCTGTGGTGAGTAATGTCGGGTTTAAAAGCTTAATTGAGCACCTTGAGCCTCACTACATTATACCCAGCCACCACTACATTGTTGAAAACAACATTGCTGCACATGTGAAGAAAGCAAATGCTGTTAGCTTCACCACTGACATCTGGAGCTCAGACCATCGCCCGCTGTCGTTATTGAGTCTGACAGCGCACTGGATAGACGCTGACTTTACGTTGCAGAGAGCAGTGTTACATGCACGCGAGTTCAGAGGTTCACACACCGCTAATGCCATCACGAACTAAAATGTATGTAACCAAATAATAAATAGGTCAGTTTTCTCATACCTACTGTTGTTGACTATTGTTCTCTGTTTGAGTAATATCACTTGATCAAGCCTTTTCTAACATCCCACGCTACAAAATAAGTAATACAAGTATGTATGATTCATGCTGATATCGGTATCGGATCAATATCGGTATCGGCCAATACCCAAGGCTGCAATATCGGTATCGTATCGGAAGTGAAAAAGTTGTATCGGGACACCCCTACCGGCTAGTATTGACCAATCAGACTGTCCCTGTTTGTTTATGGGTGCGTTCGCTGTTCTTCGAGGAGCGTCGCATACGGGCGGGCACTTTTTCAATACTAGCCGGCCTTTGATTGGTTGACAGCTTTGATCCACAAAACATCCGAGAGCAGAGCAGAGATCCGTGAGCACAAGTTCCCTGAGCACGAGAGGAAGAACTCGAGTTTGAGCGCAGGAAATCTGTGCGAGCAGTGTTGTAACCGAGTGCGAGGACACACTGTGAGCATGTGCAGAGCAAATTTGAGTGCGAGAGCAGAGTTTTGAGAGAAAATATCACAAAATCTGAGCATGAAATCAATAAATACTGCTCTCAAATCCATTTAATATGCTCTTGAATTAAGATAGGGAATAAACTCCATAGATATCAAACTGTTGATTATTCAATGTGAAACAAAGTCAATAAATAAAGTATAATAATAAAGTGATTTTATTAACCTAACGTTAATGATTGATTGTAGATTACTGCTGTCACTGACTGAGAGCTGGACGTTACTGTCAGAGAAACATGCTGTTAGACATTTATTTCACTCCACTGAAACATTTATCACAAGTTCTGAACTCACTTTAGCTTACATCCAAACAGCAAATAGAAGAAGAAACACATCAAAAGTCTTCAGTTCATTTTAGTAGTGTATAGCTGTTAAGAATAGATACTTTATTATCATTGCACTGATAAAACAATGCAATGAAAAACAAATAATTGCCTTATTCAATTATAGAAAAATAGAGGATGTATTATATCTCTCTTTAGCACTGTCTAGTTTTATAAAGTTAAACATTAACATTTATAATAACAGGAGCTCTTCAGCAGATCCTTCTCTCTCACACAGTGAACAAATGATTTAGTGTTTAATGAGACAGAGCTGTCTGAGCATCAAGAGGCTCTCTCAGAAGCTTCCACATGTCTTTAGTACTAAACTCCCTCTCTGTGTTACTGTTCCTCCACTGCAGCTCAGCACAAACACCAACACACACATGAATTACAGACCTGTAACTTTGTTCACATCTTTATATCAGCTTCAGCTCAACTTTACACTGTGAATTCTCTCAGAAGTCATGTGTGATATTTGAGTATCTGTAGGAAGGAATCAGGTCACAGCCAGTGTGGACAGGAGGAATGATTACACACACCAATAACTTCCAATGTGCACACTGCATGTGATGCTAATGTGGACTTGAACAAAGTAAACTAAACCCATATAGAGACTCTTTGGTCAGTTTGTTCCATCATAGAATGATTTCTTTTTACAGGCTCACTGTAACATGAAGCCTCATTCAAATACTCACATATTATAGAAAACAAAGCAAATGTGTCAGTGGACATTTACATTCAGTAGCAACATTTAGAGACTTTGCAGACTCCTTAATGAGCAACATTTCCTCATGATGTTGATATAAAAGCTTCATCCAGGCAGCATGACATTTCCTTCAGAACATATCTGCTGTTTCCATTTAGCAGCAAACAAAGATCATTTCTAGGAGACGTTGTTGGCCGAGCGGCTCATTGCTCAAAATGTGCAACACTGAAACTTTCTCCAGCAGCTTCTTCACACCTTTATTTCACTTTATGATAGTTTTTCATTTTGTCCCACACAGATACCAACACACCTGTTTCATCCTCAGCGTGTGGAGTCTCTCTGTCAGACAGCATCATGGCACAGCGGTGAGTAACATGACCATAAATGAATAATGTGTGTGGTATGTGTGTGTGTGTGTGTGTGTGTGTGTGTGTGTGTGTGTGTGTGTGTGTGTGTGGTGTCAAGAACTTTATTTGCCATTTGTGCATGTACACATAGGAACTCTTGTGCGGTTGTTCGTTCAAAGAGTCAAGTTAAAAAGACACACAAGAAAAATGCATAAATCTATAAAACATATACTTCTGTAGAAATAAAAAGTGCATAAAACCCTCAGTGTTGATTATTCACCATAGAAAGTATAATGTTGGTTTATAAGATAAATTCAGACTGAGATAAAGTTGGATGAAGTTATGAGACATAAACACTGATGACAGAAATAGTCACTGTCAGGTTACTGTAGGAATATTAAAGTATTATAGACAGCAGCATGGAGCAGTGGTGAGTAACATTAACATAAATAACTATTAAAATCCTGTTAGAAATAAATGTATGGAAACACAAAGGTACTATATCTGAATTATATAAATTGCTGGTGACATCTTCCACTGATTCCTCTGCTGCTAAGCTTAATGCATGGAGATCTGACTTACATTAGGAATTGACAATGGAACAATGGAGTAAAGCATTTAAGTTAGCCCAAACACAGACGGGTAACACACGTCTAAAAATGCTGCAACTTAATTGGCTAATGAGAGTGCACATTACACCAGAAAAACTGACCTTTGTAATAGATGTGGAGAAGATAAGGGCACATTGTTCCACTGTATATGGTCATGTCCAAAAATAAAGGAATTTTGGGAAGAGGTTACAGTAATGAGACAGGAGATACAATTAGACTAGTGATGGAACCCACGTCTCCTTCTGGGCTTATATCCTGTAGGACATAAAAAAATCTTTATAAATATGGGAATATTACAAGCAAAGAGAGTGATAGCTCTAACGTGGAAAAATATTGGCAAACCAAGTATTACGCAATGGTTCAAAGAATTGTGTTTATGCTTACCATTGGAAAAAATTACATATACTCTAAAAGATAAACAAGAAATATTTCAGAAAACATGGGGGCGCTACATTCAGTATATGAAGAACAAAGATTTATCTGACTTACTGTATGAAATATATATGCTGAAACCTGTAGACTATTTTATAACACCTGTAAGAACTTTCATGGACTCAAGTGCTCTTATTGAATGTACCTAGTGTTTGTATATTGTTCGAATATGTATGTCTGTGTACCTTGTATAGGCTATCAATATAAAAAAACTTTAATAAATATATTGTTGAAAATGTATGGAAACACACACACATAATACACACACACACACACACACACACTGTAATTGTGATTTGTTTAAATAGATTAGACAATAAAACAAAAACAAAAAATATCCCTAACCCTGAGCACAATCCAAAACCTTTTTGCCTCTCACCATCAGTGTATCTGTGATTACTTACATGACCTTAAACCTGTGCCATTTAACAAAATCAAACACATGGGTCCCATACATACACAATACTAATTATATTAGTATTATATTCCACAAATAGAAAATAATGTACAATAAGGGAAGGATACACATCTGTACATAAAGTTTTTATGTGTATTAAACAGGTATGTATTTTTTTCTTCCCAACCAGTAACGCCTCATCCAGATACCAGGACATCATCTCCAAAAGTACTCTGATCTCTAAACCTCTGACCTCTCCTGCTGTCTACCAGCTGAGACCAAAGGAAGAGAAGAATGGAAATTTGACAAGAAAGATTCTTGGAGTGAAAAATCCGAACAAGATAAACAAAAACATCTTACTTGTAGGTGAAACAGGAACGGGAAAATCTACTCTGATCAACACTCTGGTCAACTACACCATGGGAGTGAAGTTTGAGGACAACATCTGGTTTGAGATCGTAGAAGATGAGAAGCGAGATCAGTCAGTGAGTCAGACATCAGATGTGATCGTGTACGAGATCTTTGGTTATGAAGGTAAAACTCTGCCCTACTCTCTGACCATCATCGATACTCCTGGATTTGGAGACACCAGAGGGATCGAACTAGATGCCATCGTTAGTGAAAAATTATTGTTCTTGTTCAGCTCAGAAGATGGAGTTCATGAGATTAATGCAGTGGGTCTGGTGGTGAAGGCAGGTCTCAATCGAGTGAGTGATCGACTGAAGTACATCTTAGATTCAGTGACATCTCTGTTTGGAAAAGACATGGAGAAGAACATCATATCTCTCATCACACACTCAGATGGAATGACTCCTAAAAATGTTCTGAAAGCTCTTGATGCTGCAAACATCAAATGTGCCAGAAATGAGAAGAATCAGCCTGTTCACTTCCTGTTTAATAACTGTCAGACTGAAGACCGAACAGGTGACACAGAAGACACAGAAGAACTGAAACATGCTGATAAAAAAACAACAAGAGGAATGAGACAGTTTGCAGAGTTTTTAGAAAAAACTACACCTCAAAAACTGAATAAGACTGTGGAAGTTATGAATGAGCGGATCAGACTGGCAGCTTGCATCGAAAACCTGAAAGAACGAGTCGATCTAATCAAACTAAAACAGGGAGTGATCCAACAGACTAAAGAAACTCTGAAGAAACATGAAGAAGAGATGAAGAAGAATGAGAACTTCACTGTACAAGTTGAAGTGGTCAAAAGAGAGAAAAAGGATATCAGTGGGGGTTATTGGGGGTTATGGTTTTATGACGGAGCTGTCACCTGTAACATCTGTGAAGAGAACTGTCACTATCTCTCAGGGGGCAAACGTTGCTGCACAGTGGCCTGGTATCCCAGAGACTGTAAGATCATGAAAAGAGGTCGCTGTACAGTTTGTACCAAAAAGTGTCCTGTAACAGATCATATTAAAAAGGAGTGGATTCATGTGAACAAGACCGAGAGTGTTCAGGCGACCCTACAAGATATGAAAAAAATGTATGAAGAGAATAAGTCAGAAAGTGAGAAGAAGAAGAGCCTGATGGAAAATCTTGAAACAGACATGAAAGAACTGACAGCAGTGAAGACAAAGTTGCTGGATGAGTTCTACCAACATGTTGTTAAACTGGAGCAGATCGCCCTGAATGATAATTCACTGTCCATTCATGTCCACTTGGACTTCCTGATTGAGAATATGAAGGAGACAGGAGACACAGAGAACGTGAAGAAACTGGAGGAGATGAAGAGTCGACAGGGTGAAGGAACTGTGACAGATACAGTGCGGTTCATGTTTAGTAAAGTGGCAACAGCATTTGGTAAAGCACTTAAATGAAATGAAGTAGTGTAACAACATCAACCAGCTGAGTAGACAACAAGATCTACACTGTTCATACAAATGTTTAAACATCACAAACATTATTTCATTATAATCCTTTTAATTACAATGTTGATGTAAAATGTCCATCAGAAAAGAATTGAATCTTCTCTTAAATGTCAGGTGTGTGATTGTGAGAAACAGGAGCTCTGTTGCTGTTTGTTCTTGTAGTTAAATGTTTAATTCTGGACGTCTGGTCACTGTTCAGATTACAGAGGAATCATTTGTTGATCCACATCAGTCAAAGCAGAGCCACAATCTGTCTCACAGTAACAGCAGCTGTTGCTTTTCTTCTTATCAATACTCTGTTTTTACATCACTTCCTGTCATAGTTGAGCCTCTTTTCTGCTCTCAGCTTCAGTCATCAGATCAAAACACAGCATCAGTGTGTTCAGCTGCACTTCAGTAACCAAGAAACAAGAAGCACACAGCTGCTTTCAGTAGTTGGAGTAGGGGATTATAGAAACCTGATGGACATTTCTCTGCCATGTTCACACTATCTAATTGTTTCTACTTCTTACTTTTATTTTGACTTTAAGTTTTGATGCATATCTTTTGATTATATTTTGATGAGTTTAAATAGCACTGAGCAATAGTTTAGTTTTATATGTAATATTTTTAACATGTACACCACTGAAAACTAATTTTAATGATTTGCCCTCAGCAGTTTAATGCTGTGTCTGATGCTTCATTTAGTTTCATGTAGACTGTATTCTAGATTTTAAACTTATCTTACTAATATTTTGTTTAATTGGTTTTCGACATGTATGTAATGTTGGTTGTATTAATCTTTATCTTTATGTTTTTAGTTAAAAACCGTACGTTAGATTTTTTTTCTGTGTTTTTTTCAGCCAACACAAGGCTCTGATTTATGCTGATGTGTTCAACTTTCTGACTTTAGTGTCTTTAATCAGAAGAGTCATGAAAGTCTATTTGATTACAGTATATTGTGTTATTCTACATGAAATCATGTTTCTGTGAATGATGAATAAAGTGTGAGCTTGATGAAATCAGTTTGCTCAGAGTGTCTTCACTGGATCATCAGCTGCTTTCTGAGTCTGTTGAAGCTTCTGCTGAACTTTGTTCATTAAATGTCTGTTTGACTTTATTCTGAGCAGCAAGTCTGACAGAGACTCAAAGAAAACACAGCTCACAGCATCATCATGAACATATCCTGAAGAATATTACATCCACTCTGGATAATGATGTTTTCTGTAGTGACCACTAGATGGAGCCACAGCTGATGTGGACTGAAGGAAACCTGAGCACACTGAACTGATATTACAAGAAGGATCAAGTGTTTAAACTGTGCACACTTCAAGTAGCTCTTCAAGTGTTTTACACTCAATACAAACTAGAACTGATATTATAACTGATATATATAACTTATATTAAATTTAAAATGTTCATATTTTAACTTCAGTCTACTGAACAAGAACATCCACATGGTAGAAAACATGCAAACATATAAATAAAACCTGGCAGTAATGTTGTGTATCAATAAAGTTAAATTGAATGTATAATTGAGTAATTCTTCATTTCGTCCACCAGGTGGAGACAGAGTCCATGTTGTTCACTGAGCAGCATCACAGAGAAATCACATTTATAAACTATTAACAGTCATTTTAGTTCATTAGTGTTTTAGTTTATCATGTAAATCATTTTATTTCTTTATGAGGAATATTTTTATATATTTCTAAATATTTACAGCTCGTTCAGTCATCAGGAATCATAATGTAAAACTGGATATTTGCTGATTGTTTAGTTTTTCCTTTAAATTTTTATTTGATATATTTTGTGTGTATTTAATATTACAGTTGGACAGTTTTACCCAGATTTTAAATATAAAAAGCAAAACAATGGATAAAACAATTAAATAGAAAATAATATTTTATTATTTTTGAATCATTAGATTATTATTTTAAAACCATAAATGTGTTTAATGAAGGTAAGAAAACATGTAATACCATTTAAATGAGTTAACTTCATGATTATGTAAAAGATTCATAAATCATCATTACATTTGTTTAATTAGGCGTAAATGTACTCAAATTAAAAATAATGTTTTACAGACGAGGTTTTTAAATTACTAAAACCTCAACATCAGATATATGCAGCTCATGTTGTACAGAAATACAGTTATGAGCATTTTCACATAAATGATCAGTTTCTCTGGTTGAGTATTTATGTGTAATTAAACAAATGTAATAATACTGAGTCCCCCAAAATATTTAACCTAAAAAGCTAATTATACCTGAAAGTTAGTGAAATGAACTCTGTTAAACTTCAGGAAGATCACAGCTAAAGATCACAAGAGATTTGAGAAATCATTGATTGGCATGAAGGCAGGACGTATTACAGCAGCTGTTGGACTTGTAGTGGCAGCACTTACAGCTCTGTTCATTGGAGGTTTGAATTTAGTAATACTTGGAGTTGCATTAGTAGGCTCTGCCATTGGAAGTGTTACTGTTCTTAGTTTCTTTATAAAAGCAAAAATATTGAAAGAAAAAAGAGGAAAGAAAAACATCAAACTGAGATCAGAGTTCTGGACGATTGTTGAATCACTGAAGAAAGAGCTGAAAGGTGTAAAGCAGTTTAGTGAAAACCTGCGGACACAATCAGCTGGTGCTGATACAACAGGAATGATCAGACTGGAAAACAAAATACTGGACATGATCTCAGAACTCAGAACACCTGAAACTACAGAGTATTACTGTATGAAATATGTGACTGAAAAGTGTGAGATGGCTTTTCATGAACTTCTTATAGATCAGGAACAAACAAAGTGAGTCAGGTTAACAAAGTAAACTAAATGAAATGGATGTCCAGTATTTATCATGTGTTATCAATGAATGATCACTGAGCTGCTACTGACTCCAGTTTATGGAGAGAAACTCAGTTTAAACTCTGGATTCAACAAACTGAAAACTTGTGACTGATGGAGGAAACAAACAGCTGATATCTGTGGACATGATGACGTTTATCAGAGTGAAATTAACGTTGCAGCTGATCTCAGAGCACAATGGACAGAAATCATCACATTTATATATGAGTCATTTTGTCATAACGATTTTAAATGTTTTTTTAATTTAGTGTCATTATTTTTATTAAAAGCAGATATTTTGCATTTGATCTTTTTTATTTATTTAAGCTTGCTCCTTTATTTTCAACCAATAAAATACTTCAGCTGTAAATCTGTATTGTCTTTTATAGAAGCTAAAAATCAGACTGAACTTTAACAGAGAGAAGAAACAAGGACACACACATCTGTCACCATTCCTACTCTGAGATGATCAGGCAATAAAATAGCACCAATATCACAATTTATCACTTTTTTTTGACAAATCAGGTTTATATAAAAGGTGGTTATTATTGTTACTGTTGTTTCTTCCTCTCAGCTGCACTGGTGGAGGCAGATGGTCGCCCACCTCGGGTCCGGTTCTTTTTGAAGTGTTTCAGCCCTTAACTTAGCTCACTAGCTAATACTGTATAATCAACTCAAACTTATTTCATCATCCTATCACTGTGTTATACTTCACTATCCTCAATATTAGATCTCTAACCCAGTTGTATCTCCTCTCATGTATGTAATAATCCTCATCCATCTCATATAAAGTCTTTGAGGAGTTGCAGCTTCATAACCACTCGGTCTGTTCTGAGACAAACACTGACTGTTAATGGTGACGACAGTCTGCTGGTCATCAGTGTGTCTCAAATCTGTCAAATTGTGGGTTTATCTTGTGTCTCAGTTTACAGGCTGCAGCTGCTGGAGGAGCTTTGGTTTGTCTTCTGGCTTATGATTGACACTATACAATAACTTCAAACTCACCTTCATACTGGAGCAGGAACAGTTCACTGCAGGTCATTTTTAATATCATCTTAAGGAAAGCAGACTTTGACATGCAGCTGCTAACTTGCTGTGTGTGTTTGTGGCTGGATAAATAATGTTTGAGGATCCAGCTAACACAAGAAGATTGTAAAAGAGCTCCAGAAGAAATAGATCTGATGACATTACTAACTAATATATACTGTAGTTCTGAGAGGTGAATTCATACACACTCCTTATAACAACACTAACAGAAACCTGAAGGAATGACTAATGAGAGAGAGAATTCATGTCCATTTCTAGATAATTTACCAAACCATCATAATTTAACCCATTTTACACACACACACTCCCTGGAGGACTACAACATAACCCATGTGCCTTAGCGTTGTTTCAGTTTCAGTTGTTTACATATGACGCACTGTTACAACAAGCATTGCTGCTGTTTGCACCTTTTTATATTGCATCTTGAACTTTATTGTCCTTATAGATTATTGGTTTATTTACCTCACCATCCTCATCCTCCTTGACCTCACATCAGCCTTTGATACCATCAACTACTCCATCCTCCTCTCCAGACTGAAATCTGCAGCCCACCTCACTGGCACAGCACTCACCTGGATCCACTCCCACCTCACCAACCGTCACCAGTTCATCAGCGTTAACACCTCCACCACCGCTCCTCTGTCACAAGGTGTCCCCCAGGGATCCGTGCTTGGTCCCCTCCTCTTCATCCTCTACATGCTCCCCCTTGGCAAAATCATCCATCATCACGGACTCCAGTTCAACTGTTACGCCGACGACATCCAACTATCCATCTCCACTAAAGCCATCACCAACACCACCCACTCCACACTCAGCAACTGTCTCACTGAAATGGATGGATGGAAAAAATGGATGAAAAGAAACTATCTCCAACTGAACAGAGACAAATCGGACATCATCATCATTGGTCCCACATCCCACACCAGAACCACCCAAAACTTCAGCCTCACCTTCAACAACTCCACTCTGTCCTCCTCCCCTCACATCCGAAACCTTGGAGTCATCTTTGACTGCCAACTCAAGTTCGACCGCCACATTAACCAGCATCGCCCGTCTCCGCCCCTCACTCACCTTCTCTGCTGCCGAAACCCTGATTCATGCTTTTATAACACCCAGACTAGATTATTGCAACAGCATCTTATACGGCTCATCTTCCAAACTCCTCAATAAACTCCAATACATTCAGAACTCTGCTGCCCGCCTGCTCACCACCCCCCACACCCGCTCCTGAGAACACATCACCCCTGTCCTCCAAAAACTGCACTGGCTCCCCATTTCACACCGTCCTCCTGCTCAGCCACAAATCACTTAACAACCTGGCCCCCACTTACCTCACAGACCTGCTCCTCCACTACCCCCCCCCCCCCCCCCCCCCATGTCCTCCGATCCTCAGAGGGAAATCTCCTTGCCCTACCCCCTCCTCAGACTCCCTCTGGAATTCACTCCCCAAACCCATCAAATCACTCTTAAAAACACACCTTTTTAAACTGGCTTTTAACCTGTAAACTGTTTTTTATCCTCTTTCCATTTTATGTCTTTTTAACCTTCTACATTGTTTACTCCACTTTGTTCTATATTTTTTGTGTTCTCTGTAAAGCGGCTTTGACCACTTGTAAAAGTGCGTTACAAATAAAATTTCTAATTTCTTCTTCTTATTATTATTGTTGCCTGAAGTGCCTATTTCCGTATCTTGTGTGCGTTATAAGAACTCTTCAGTATCAGTTGCAGCTCAACACATTTCCTTCCTGTTCTAACAACAGGAAGCAGCGCTGCAGAACGAGTGACAGTCTGAACAATAACTCAAACTGAAGAATCAACAGAAGTGACTTCACAGTGATCAGGCTGACCAGGTGAGAAGCACAACAGTGTTTGTTTCATCAGATTGTGTTTGTGATTGTTTTTGTTGGAATAAGAAAATCAGACATTATTTCAAGTCTGTCTTGGATGGATCAGGTTTAGATACTTTAAACAATTAAACCCCTGCTGAGTTCACCTGTTACTCCATGACTGAACTAAATGATTTTAAAGAGAACTAAAACTGTAATTACAAGATAAACATATGAATTCAAAGCACCATGATGTCTGTGTGGTGCAGCTGCATGCACAGTGACCTGACGGAGGAGAGGTGAACACTTAGGCCTTGATTCAATTTTAATGAAACAAAGGAAGTGATAAAACTAGACCGTGTGTGAGGCATCTTGCAGCGGGAAGCACGAGCATGCACACACATCAAATTTAATCTAAAACATAGAATAGAAGGATGAGAACGGTCTGTTCCATCACAGGCGATAATAAATAATAATAATAATAAACTGAGAATACATCTTAAGAAAAAGTTGAATCCATGACTGGTTCTATCTCTTAATACATGGTCAGGATGTAATCTGTAGAAGGAATTATGTATTTTGATATCACTAAAAAGTTCATTACAAAACAAAAGTCTTTATCTTGGATCTCAGTTGTAAGCATAAATAATGACGGGGATATAGAGCAGCCTGCCTCGTCCAGCACAGACCTCGGTCAGTACAGAGAAATGTGGTGATTCATATAAAACTGATATCAAATTTAGAAAAGAAAGGCCAAGATTGAATGTCGCCACGGCTCATGAAAAATGTCACATTTTTTTCTGT
Source organism: Scomber japonicus (assembly GCF_027409825.1). NCBI lineage: Eukaryota > Metazoa > Chordata > Actinopteri > Scombriformes > Scombridae > Scomber > Scomber japonicus. The sequence goes on along the minus strand of NC_070596.1, from coordinate 31,647,327 downwards.
CGGCTGAATTATTATTTCACGTTGTCCCGTACTGAATAATATTGAGCAGGTGGTGAATATTACAGCTTAAAATTAAACTAGTCTGATCACTAGATCTGATAGTATGATGGTTACATTACTTCTACATAGTTCACTGGTCTGTTCACTATCTCTTTTGATTCTTCAGGAAATCTTCTATATCTTGGTTCTTAAACACTGTTGTTTGACATTTAGAGAACTTATCATGTAATGATGTAAAAGCAGAGTTGATGTTGTTTGCTGTTTATAGGAAGTATTTTAAAAATATGCTCAGTTTGTCAGTTAGTTACACAATTCTCTACACTTCTCTATAGTTCAATTTCACAAAACGTTTCTCAGTTCTCTTTACCGACAACACATTTACGCAACCACAACACTTCCACATAGTGTTACGTGGTGTTTCTATGGTGATGGATTTCAGAGCAACGATGAGACTTTAAAAAATTGCAGAACAGAAACTAAAATGATTAACCTCATTCAGGTGTTGAGTTGTTTGCATTTCAGCTTCCACTGTGTATCCTTAGGGAGAATATTTACATTTTAGTATCATTAAACTATATACCTGACTCTGTCTGCCACACAAAGAAAGAAAAGCCCAAAACATAAATGATTGATCAGCATTAAAAGCAACTGAAGCCAAAAATAACTAAACAATGTTCTAAAGAAGCTGAACTTTGAATTCCACATTAACCCTTGTACCCTAATATTTTTTACTGGCACATTTACCACTTTGGACAAAAGTGTCCAACGTGTTTGATGCCATAAAAAAGGCATATTTGAGATTTTTCCCCATTTTTTTCCTGCATCTTCTAATCTACTTCTCCTCTATTGATCCAAACCACTGATTTAATTCATTTCAGACTTTTAACCCCTTCAATGCCAGAAAATAGAGTCTCTGGTAAAAAAAATGGTGAAAAAAGCACACGAAAAGGTGATTATTACCAATATACTGAATGCAAATTGAATTTGGTTTGGGGGGATTAGAACAGTCTTGGTTTTCTTGGATCATTGATGAGGAACAAGATTGATTTCCAGGTTTTTAGTTTTTTGTAGTGTCAGATTAAAGAAATGGCTCCCATAGACTTCCATTATTAAAAAAAATTAATTGAAGTCTATGGAACAACACACACACACACACACACACACACACACACACACACACACACAGACACAGACACAGACACCTGTGCCTTTGAAGTAAGACCTTCTTTACATAGAGGTCCAGCTAAGTAGCGTGTTTAATAACAATACCTCGGGAACTAAATCCTGACCAATCAGAGGTGTGGGAACTGGTACTTTGTTTATACAGGGGAAGAGAGTATAAATGTGTGCAGCATCTAGACCCTGGTCCTGGTCTGGTCCTAGACCCTGGTCCTGAGGTAGAGAGTATAAATGTGTGCAGCTCCAGAGCTCTACATTTCTCTTAACCCTGGAAAAATGGATCCACCAGCGTGAGACAGAGACAGAGAATCACTGACCTTGAGGAGATCATCACTGAGATACAACGGGTTAGCAATAACGAAGTAGATTACAAGATGCAAATATGCCTTTTTTAAGGCAACAAACAGGTTGGACACTTTTGTCCAATGTGGTGCCAGTTTGGTTCTGAGAGTCACATGGACAAAAAACTAAAAACCTGGAAATCAATCTTGTTACTCATCAATGACATATCCAAGACTGAACCAAACCAAATTCAATTTGCATTCAGTATATTGGTAATAATCACCTTTTCGTGTGCTTTTTTCACCATTTTTTTTAACCAGGGACTATTTTCTTGCATTGAAGGGGTTAAAAGTCTGAAATTAATTAAAGGTTGAATATGTAGAATATTTATTAAAAGCTATATTTTTTTTAAAATAATACAGCCACGGGGCGTTTTGAGGGGTACAGAATGAAAGTATTGCTTTTCCATAAAAAAAAATATTTAGTCTGAATTAATATTTTTAAAATTTTTTGACGGGTTGGACAATGACGTTCTGTGTACATTGTACCAGCCAGTTAGCGACCGGAAGTGCGGGTTGCCAGGGTCGTCTGTTGTTCCGGTGCAGCTACTGTAGGCTGGCACTGGGTGAAATGGAGTTGTAAACAAGCAGAGCCGTGTTGGACTTACTAAAACCAGCGTTTTTTGCTCTCAAGTACAACTTTTCATCACAAAACTTCGAAGGTAAGACAGAATATCTGTTAGTCTGTAAATAAGTGGTTGTTTACCTTTGTATTCTTTGGCTGCTGGTTCACTGAGTTTGTGTTGGAGGGTAATAATAGTGGTACTGTTGAACTCGCCAGGGTCTTAGCTTTCATATGAGATGCTATTTGTTTGTGTACCATGAAGTATCAAAACGGTAGCAATGGAAATGTGGAGAGTGGGTTGACTTTCTGACGCTATTTGGATTTTGATATTTGATCATTAACCTCTTAACGCACGCTGTTCCTTTCACGGGACGGGACGGATGTTAGGAGGTAGCCACAAGTTCTTCTGAATGTTTTAAACACCAACCCTTAAACATATATACTCATGCCGTACATTGTTAGAAAGCTTAGATTGACCTGATTCATTCAAGACCACTCACGACTTATATGGTTGCTCACAGCCGTAATAGTATTAGCGGTTAGCTTGGCTAGCCACTCAGCTAAGTAAGAAAAGCTATAATGCTACATACCTTCAAAGTCTTCCCTTTATCCACAACGATCATCTTATGACTCAGGACTTCCGGTACAGCTCGCCAAGTATCCATTCTTGTGAAATATGAAATCCGTTTCCATAAAACCGGAATACTTTCCTCAATATGTCCACATGTATTTAGTCCAACACGTAATGTAATAACACAAATAACAAACCATATACGGTCCGTTTACGTCATTTCCTGACCTGCGCGTCCATTTCAGAGTACACGTGACTAGATGTTTACGACCGTGAGCCTCTCCTGCTTCTGACGACACCACACACAAGCCAATCGGTGTTTAGGATTAGTGAGTACATGCAGAGACATTGCTGCTACTGTCACTACCATAGACTGTAAAAAGAAGGTCTATTTTTTTTTTTTTTTTTTTTTTTTTTTTTTTCAATCTCAAAATTTATTGTCAAAATCAACATGTGGCCAAAAAGACCAAGCAAACACTACATAACTGACCACCAACATAAGGTGATAGAACAAAAACAACAACATACAAATGAAAAAATAAAAAATAAATAAAAAATAAATACACAGTCAGAGTTAGTCTAGAATTAAGGTAGTTAAACTTTCATAAACACATAAGGCTTGTTTCGTTTTGATATGTTTTAAGGACTTTTTAAAAATAAACATCTCATTTAAAAAAATTAAAAACAGTGGTGTGCTTTTTGAAAATCTACATCTATGGATAAAATATTTCGCCAAAATAATTAAAGTGTTATATAGCATATCTCTCTTTTTATCCTGCATCAAAACCCCTATTTTAATAGTATTGAAATTTAGTATCGGTGCTTGAGCGTCCTTTTCTGAGGTCCAGGTTTGAAAAAATCCCCAAAAAGTTCTAATACAATGACAATCAAAAAATATGTGTTCAACAGTTTCAATATGTAGGTCACAAAAAAATACAATTATTACATTCCACATTAAATCTTTGTCTAAGAAAATCATTACAAGGGTAAATATCATTTAAGATTTTAAAAAGAGTTTCTTTAGTTTTTGGAGGGACCGGAAGAGAGAGGTACTTGGTTCTAATCCGGATTGTAACATCCTCAGAATAATCTTTTAATAAATAATTTCTTTTTAATGATAGTGGGAAGATTTCAAATGTGAGGGCATATCTTATAATTTTATTTGTACATTTTTTCTCCTTAAAATTAATATTATTGATGTAAAGTGAAGGCAGCTGTGGTGTTAACACCATATAAGGTAGCATGCCTCTCACTGTGTTCACCATGGCTTGCGGAATTGCTTTAATTACCACAGAGAATTGTTTTTTAGTACATTGTATGTTAAATTTCTCCTTAAATTCATTATATTGGAGAAACCTGCCATTTGAATCCATAAGGTGTAAAATAGACCAAATATCTCTCTCTACCCAATCATAATAACACAAGGATTTTCTTTTGAATAATATATATCTATTATTCCAGATCGGAGAATTATGTGGAGTGAAATTGTGTTTATAGATCATTTTCCAATATAACATTACCTGTTCATGAAACCTAGATAACTTAATGGGAAGTTTGGACAAACAGAAATCACATCTCAACAAAAAATCAATACCCCCACACACTTCAAATATTTTAAAAGGAATGTGAAACCAGAAACCATTTGTATTTTGTATAAATTGCTTCAACCATTTTAGTTTTATCATACCATTCATTGCCTCATAATCAATTACATTTAAACCTCCTTCCTCTAATGGTTTAACCGAGTCTCCCTTCCTAATATAGTGATGTTTATTCCTCCAGATGAAGTTGAAGTTTGTTTGGTTAATTGATTTAATTAAAGTATCAGGGATAGCAATTGAGAAAGCAGGATACATTACTCTGGATAAAGATTCCATTTTAGTAATCAAGATACGTCCAAATAATGATAGGTCTCTTTGTAACCAGGAGTTAAGAATTGAATCACTCTTCTTTTTATTGGGCATAATATTTAGTTCTTCTCTAGCTTTATAATCTTTGGAAATGATCACCCCTAAATATTTCACTTCTTTTTTCACTGGGATCTCAAATAGATCAATTAGTGGATGATCATGGATGGCCAGAAGTTCACATTTTTTTAAATTAAGGTGAAGTCCAGATGCTTTAGCAAAAACCTCTATTTTTTTGATAACCAGAGGGATCTGGTCTGAATTTTTGAGGAAGATAGTGGAATCATCTGCAAGCTGGATTATGCTCAGATTCATCCCTAACACATTTAAAGGCTCAATGTCTGGGCTATTTTTAATAAAAATAGCCAATAATTCTGCTACTAAAATAAATAGCATTGGTGAGCAAGAACAGCCTTGTCTTATACCACGCTTAATCTCAAATCTTTTAGACGTTCCCTGTGGGAGAGAGACAGAACTATGTATGTCATTATACAACATATCGATTATCTTAATGAATTTAGAGCCAAAACCAAAATATTCTAAAACATTCAGTATAAAAGGATGCTCAACTGAGTCGAAGGCCTTGTAAAAGTCAAGAAAAAGAATAAAACCTTTATCTTTAATCAAATAATTATAATCTAATAAATCAATAACCAGTATAATATTATTATGAATAGACCTTTCTTTAATAAATCCAGATTGAGTTTCACTAATTATCTGTCCAATATATACTTTCAATCGATTTGCAATAACATGCGTAAGTAATTTATAATCAACATTTAACAAGGTTATTGGTCTCAAGTTTTCAATAAACCTTTTATCCTTGCCAGGCTTGGGTAATAGAGTAATTATACCTTGTTTCATTGTTGACATTAAATTATTATTTTCAATACATTCGATTATGGCATTCAATAGAAATTCCTTTATATCCTCCCAGAAGAATTTGTAAAAGTTTGAGGTCAAGCCATCTTGACCCGGAGCTTTGTCTGCTGACATCTGTTTAATAGCTGTATCTAATTCCTTCATAGTTATTTCTGAGTCACAAAGTTCTTTAAACGCTAAATTAATTTGAGGGATATGTTGTTTAATGTTTTCAAGAAATGATAATGATGCCTCTTGTGAAAAGGATGAAGAATAAAGTTTTGAGTAAAATTGAAGTATTTCCTCTGCTATTATTTTATTATCAGAGCATTCTACGTTGTAAAAAGAAGGTCTGTCACTACCCGATGTGAGTCTGACATGCGCAGTAGCGTTCTCGATCGTCCGCCATCTTGGACGGTTATGTACGGCAACTCCGCTTGGAAAAAACGCCCCCAGACTCAAAACGCGATACGCGAAATAAATCAGTTGTGTAAACATATAAATATAAATAAAATAAATCAATCGTATGAATGTATAAATATGAATAAATATAAATAGTTTGGTTGTAAATAGTTGTCAGAGGTTAAGAGTAAGTATACATATCATGGAAATATCTGGAAATCAGACATGGAAATAAAATAATACAAAGTAATAGTAATAATAATTATATCTATCTATCCACTATCTTATCTATCTATCTATATTTTTAATGATATATTTATATTGTATTATTATTTTATTATATACATATATAAAATAGATAGATAAGATAGTATATATATATACAATATATCATTATATATAGATATATACACACTATCTTATGTATCTATCTTTTTATTTATATAATATTATTTTATTATATATATGTACATATAGATGTATTGTACTATAAACATATTATATATTTTATATTTTTTCAATTGAGAATGGTATAAACTAACTGAAGTTTTTAACATTACATTACATCCATTTTACATTCATAGAACTTTGATTTTGGAACAGTTTTGTTAACGAAAAAGAGGCCAAGATTTATCTGATGTGTGATGTGCACTCTTTTAGACTTTGTTATAGACACAGGTACCACCCTTTCTAGTTCTGTCACAGCTCCTCCACTCACCTGATGGACTTCCTCAGCTGACAGATATTTAAACTGTGGTATGCATGCCTCTGTTTGACACACTATTACAAGACCATTTCAAATGAATGAATGCTCAAGCCAGTACTGAAAGTTTGTTAACTTTTAGCTTATAACTTTGAAGGACCAAAGAATTCCATTTTGAACATGAACCAAACATTTTAATCTAAAAATACAAAAATGTGTTTCCATCAAATTGATGTCAGAGATGGAAAAAACAAAAGACAGAGCTTAAACAGTATTGTCAAAGAATTTAAATCTTGAATTTTAACCACATGCTTTAAAAAATGAATATAAACAATGGAGGAAAAAAAAGACACATGTATGTACATAGCTATATGAAAAATTCTGCATATATTCAAGTAAAGACAATTTTATGTAATCACATAAGAAGATATGACTGTACTCTTTAATTTAAAGAGACCCAACATTCCCCCATAAGCAAGCACTTGGCGACAGTGGCAAGAAAAAACTCCCCAGTAACGGGAAGAAACCTCAGGCAGAACCAGGCTCTCAGTGGGCGGCCATCTGCCTTGACCGGTTGGGGTTGATACAGAAAGAGAGAAAGACTGAAGCAATCTGAATCTGGAGCATACAGGTATGTAGGTGCTTAAGACAGAAGGATGATTGTCAACAGTGCAGTCTCCCAATCATCTTCATCTTTTCCTGAAATTGCACAAAAATAAAGATATTAGTACAACAGATATAGTAAACTTGAAGCTATATGGCACTGTCTTTTAAACATGTGTCCACACACTCAGTAGATATTACAGTTAATAAAACAAATTAAGCACCAGTTCTACCTCATACTAGTTAACTTTACCTCAGTGTCTTGTGTTGGGATGTGTTCAAATGCTAATTCGTGTATCATTCTCACTTGGGTAGTTGTTATTTCTTAGAAGTAGTAGTAGTTTTTTGACTATACAATAAAACATTTGTGATTAAACATGAAAATATCAACCACAGAAAAAGAACACTTAGCTTTAGGGGGATGCGTCGAGTATAGGTTTCTTCAGTCAGTAATTCTGTCCTGTTTATTCAGGCTGTTAAACAAGAGGGAAAATAGAAGATGAGTTTCAGATTAATATTAAACAGCCAGGTAAAACAATGGTGTTATGGTTTCAGATTAATATTAAACAGACAGGTAAAACAATGGTGTTATGGTTTCAGATGAATATTAAACAGACAGGTAAAACAATGGTGTTATGGTTTCAGATTAATATTAAACAGCCAGGTAAAACAATGGTGTTATGGTTTCAGATGAATATTAAACAGACAGGTAAAACAATGGTGTTATGGTTTCAGATTAATATTAAACAGACAGGTAAAACAATGGTGTTATGGTTTCAGATTAATATTAAACAGCCAGGTAAAACAATGGTGTTATGGTTTCAGATTAATATTAAACAGACAGGTAAAACAATGGTGTTATGGTTTCAGATTAATATTAAACAGCCAGGTAAAACAATGGTGTTATGGTTTCAGATTAATATTAAACAGCCAGGTAAAACAATGGTGTTATGGTTTCAGATTAATATTAAACAGCCAGGTAAAACAATGGTGTTATGGTTTCAGATTAATATTAAACAGACAGGTAAAACAATGGTGTTATGGTTTCAGATTAATATTAAACAGCCAGGTAAAACAATGGTGTTATGGTTTCAGATGAATATTAAACAGACAGGTAAAACAATGGTGTTATGGTTTCAGATTAATATTAAACAGCCAGGTAAAACAATGGTGTTATGGCTACAACAAAGGAAACATTTGGCTTAACCCTGTGCTCATATGAAGAGGACTCGCTAAATGTTTTTATGCATTAAAAACCAATACCAATGTTAACCAAAATGATGAAAACTAACTAACAAAGCTGCAAAGACTGGACGATGAGACCCCCAACATCAAAAGAGATGAATACAACAAACAGAGTACTTAGCTTCTGAAAGAATCAAAAAAGACTTGAGGAAGATGAGTAGAGTCCAGGTTTCTTCTGTCAAGGATTCAGTCATGTTCAGCAGGCTATAAATCCATGTTAGCAGTAAAGATGGAGGAAAAGAAGAAGAAATGTAATGTATTAACATTACACAGACAAGATGTTTGAAAGATGGACACAAACTACTGACATGAGCTTCTTACCAACAGTGGAGACTGGAAGCGTGTTATTTAAACACAATTGGTGTAGATGTCCAGCTCAGACTTGATCACTCTCTCCTACACAGTCCTTTAGTCAATTAATCTGAATTCAGACAACAAGAAGATGACAATAAGATAAGTTAGGCATTCATTGATCCTACAGTTAAAGTACAAACTACACCAGCTTCTTACCGAGAGTGGAGACTGGAACGGTGTCATTTAAACACAATTGACGTAGATGTCCAGCTCAGTTTTTAATTACAATTGTGTGTCTCCCTCTGTGTGTGTGTCTGTCTCTCTGTGTCTCTCTCTGTATGTCTGTCTGTCTCTCTCTGCGTGTGTCTGTCTGTGTGTGTCTGTCTGTCTCTCTCTGCGTGTGTCTCTCTCTGTATGTCTGTCTGTCTCTCTCTGCGTGTGTCTCTCTCTGTATGTCTGTCTGTCTCTCTCTGCGTGTGTCTCTCTCTGTATGTCTGTCTGTCTCTCTCTGCGTGTGTCTCTCTCTGTATGTCTGTCTGTCTCTCTCTGCGTGTGTCTCTCTCTGTATGTCTGTCTGTCTCTCTCTGCGTGTGTCTGTCTGTGTGTGTGTGTCTGTCTCTCTCTGCGTGTGTCTGTCTGTCTCTGTGTGTCTGTCTCTCTCTGTGTGTGTCTGTCTCTCTCTGTGTGTCTTCTATCTGTCTTGAAATATATATTCATGTTTTTCATTAAAATAATGTTGATTACAAAATGTATTGATTTATGACAACCTCTTGAAACAGACATATTTTGTCACTAATGAGCCATGTGTAACACTTTTTAAAACGTTTTTTCATGAAGAGATTAAAAATAAAAATTATGATTAATATGAAAAATAATATTGGCAAATTTTCATTATTTTATTATTATAATTCAAATGATTACCATGATTATCATTACCAAATTACCATGCTAGCCAAATTACCTTTCAAGATGTAATTACTCAGAGAACGAGTAATCTTCCACTTCTCAGCTTTTCCACAACTGGGATTAAACTGTCCCGATTGCAGGTAAGCATGGAGCTGACTGAAAAATTCAAAATCGCTCATTTTAATTATGAACGGTGATAACGAAATTAACGGTGCAAGATTGAAAAGTGGCGCATGCGCGACTCACATCGGGTAACAGCACAGATAGATACAAAGCGCATGCGCTACAGACTCACATCGGGTAACCAGACTCACATCGGGTAACACAAAGCGCATGCGCGGCAGACTGATGTCAGGTAGCGTCATGGCGCATGCGCGAGAAACGCAACGCACAAAAAACCACAGTCTAACCTATGGTAGCAGTAGTTTGTCCAAGCGGTGTTGCCGTAGATATCCGTCCAAGATGGCGGACGATTGAGAATGCTACTGCGCATGTCAGACTCACATCGGGTAATGACAGCTACTCCCACTGGCGTTACAATGTAATGTACCTCGGTGGTTTCAAGTCAGTTACAGCGAGGGTATGTTCGCTTCCTGTTTTCAAAATAAAAGCACCAACTCTATCGTTATGGTTTTCTTAATAATAAAAGGCAACGGGTGTTTTATTTTGTGAAAATGACCGGAAGTGCGTTACTCGCTACGGCTAACTTGAGTGGCTCCGAATTCTCAGGAGCAAAACTTTAAGCAGATGTTATTTGGACAAATTAGCGTCACAATGTGAATCTAAAGGGCTACTTTCTTCCTAAAAAGGTTAGACATGTGGATAAAGTGGTATATTTACAGAGTTAGAGCTAAAATAAAATCCGGCACCGGACCTGGCAACCCGACTGCTGGAATTACTTTTTGGTTGTTGCGACTACGATCTCGAGACATTAGATGGCGTTGTTCTGCTCATTCTACATATTCTACCTTTAAATCAGTGGTTTGGATCAATAGAGGAGAAGTAGATTAGAAGATGCAAAAAAACTGGAAGAAAATTCTCAAATATGCCTTTTTTATGGCATCAAACACGTTGGACACTTTTGTCCAAAGTGGTAAATGATTTTCTCAGAGTTGGAAGGAGTCATACAGGATTGGGTATGGAATTCAAAAATATGTGAAAAATTATTAACTTGTACCAATTTTCAAGGCTCTTGCTAAAATCACTATGAAATAGTCACAAAATGAAAATCGGAATTGGACAAAAGTGTCCATATCAGACACAAAGGTTAAATAGAAACTTGTGCACAGTGTTGTTAAAATATTCATATAGTTATATGATGTTATAATTGGTATTTAAACATATATTATTTTAAATGTAACCCTTATACAGGCCAAGATACATTTTTAACATTTCTGTTAGAATCAAACATATGGGGGTGGACCACAAAACAAAAAAAATTCAATGTGTGCGTGTTCCTGGTGTTCCTGTCCAGCGGCGTGGTTGACTGCCTCTCACTGATCAGTTTCCCTTGTTTATTTTGGAAGCTCGTCCTTAGTTTGTTAATTAATAAATTGAGTTTGATCTCCGGTGTTCGGATATATTTTTGTTTGTGTTGTTTTACTTGTTACGTCCCCACCCCTAGACACAATCGGGGGTCGTAACACTCCTATTCCAGGCAATCATCTGTCATTTTGAGATGACATTTATAACAAATATATAATGTAGTGCTGAGAGGTGAAGTTATGTAGCCTACATACTTCTTCTAACACCAACAGAAACCTGAAGGAATTACTAAAACAGATAATATGTCTTTAAAAAATATACCTGCTCCAGATAGTGATAGTAATTGTAGCTCTCGTCACGACACACACACGGTTATGTTCTTACTGCCATTTATTTTGTTTCTTCTTCATCATTCATGCTGTCATGCCTTTCTGCATTTATGCCATTATGCCGTGAGAACTGTTAATACAAACATACAAATATATCAGCTCACAACAAAGATTGTACATGAAGTAAATAAAACAAATGTCGCGTTGTGTAAACATAAACAAAATGCATCACTAAACAAAGAAAAAATACCTCGTTAGCCGCTAGTCATGAAGTGAGGTTCTTGACGTGCTTTAAGCCATGCTTAGCAGTCTAACTTCACAGTGCAGCATCAATTAAGTCTACAGTCACTGAAGTAATAAACATTGGTTCCGGGCCGAAACACAACAGCACCAATTTTACTTTACTCAACTTATAAAGTAAATTATGAAATGAACCCATGACTTTACTTATTTAACATTTTTATCTAAATTATTTAACTACATGAAATTATTATCTTAATACAGATACAACAACACTTACACTCCCACCAAATCACTTATTAACTTGAAATGAGGGATTTCCAAAACAAAAATTAGAAAGAGTGAGAGTGTGTAAATGAGCGAATGAGTCTGTATGAATGTGAAGTTATGTGTATGACTTAATTGGCCTCTATTAAGGTAACTACTTTATGGATGGGCCGTTCAAGGTGAGTAGCTCTGGTATGTAGTTTTCCTTTCTCAAATGTAGTGTCACTGACAAGGAGCTTCACCTTTCTCACCATGCCATCTTTGCTGGGCTGGACTTCCACAACCTTGCCAAGCTTCCATTCGTTTCTTGGTGAGTTGTCATCTTGTAGGATCACTATGTTATTTACTTGTGAGTTTCGTGATTTCCTTTGCCACTTCTGCCTTTGTTGGAGATTCAGCAGGTATTCACGTTTCCATCTTTGCCAAAATTCATTGGCCAGAAACTGTACTCTTCTCCACCTTTTACTCAGATAGAGATCTTCTGCACAGAACCTTCCAGGTGGAGGCAGAATAACTGATGACTTCATAGTCAATATATGATTAGGTGTGAGAGGTTCTGGACCGGTTGGATGATGAAGATGTTCGACACTCAGTGGCCTACTGTTGATAATAGCCATTGTTTCATATAGAAACGTCCTCAAAGTTGTAGTGTCGAGTCTGCTTGCAGATTTGTCGAGCATGACTGTCAGGATGCTTCGGATCGTTCGGATTTGACGTTCCCAAATGCCGCCCATATGACTTGCTGATGGAACATTCATTACAAATTCACAGCCAATCTTTCTTTGCTGTTCTTGATCCAGTCCCTTTAATAGCTCAGAAAACACTCTCCTGGCACCTACAAAATTTGTTCCCTGATCGCATCTCAGTTGGCGCACAGGTCCTCTGATGGATATGAATGTTCTTAGTGCATTCATAAAAGCATCTGTTGTTAAGTCATCTAGTAACTCTATATGCACTGCTCTGCAGCACAAACAGGTAAATAACAATCCATATCGTTTTAACTCTTTTCTTCCTTCCTTCACAATGAAAGGGCCAAAACAATCAAGACCACAATAAGTGAAGGGAGGAGATGTCTCAGTTCTCTCTTCTGGCAGATCTGCCATTTGCTGAACTTCAGTTGTTCTTCTGTATCTCCTACATGTTACACATCTATAAATGTGTGAGGAGACCACATTTCCACATCCTATGATCCATATTCCATTTGCACGCAACTTGTTCATTGTCATACCTCTTCCTTGGTGAAAGACCAGCTCGTGATGATGTTTAACAAGCAAGGATGACACATGGGATTTCTTTGGAAGTATTGCAGGGTGCTTCACATCACGGTGTAAAGCTGCTTTGGATAGGCGTCCTCCCACCCTGAGAATGTTGTTTTCGTCTAAGAAAGCATTCAACTGATGTAACTTGTTGTGTTTGCTCAGGGGGTATTCTTTCTGGAGCTTTAACTTTTGTACATCTTCAGCGAAAGCTTCTTCTTGCACCAACCTGATAATAAAGATTTCTGCTTCTCTTCGTTCTTCAAGATTTGTTGCTTCATTTGTTCTTGGCTGAAAGCCTTTAAACTCTCTGACGAATCTCTTAAGCCTAGCGACAGCTTTCACTGCTCTAGACCAGTCAGAGAATTTAATGAGACGATTCACCACTGATCTTTCTTCTGTCGTTTTTACTGCCTGAACGTAAGATTTGCGAAGCTCAGGGTCAGTTGTTTCGATTTCTCCCACCATCTCTTCTTGAGGTGGAAGATGCTGCTGCCACAGAAAGTCTGGTCCTCGCAGCCAATTAGACTCTTTCAGCTGAATCCCACTTAGCCCTCTTGAGGCGCAGTCGGCCGGGTTGTTTTCAGAGCTAACATGTCGCCACTGTTCAGGGTTAGTGTTAGATCTTATGCGCTGAATCCGGTTAGCAACAAATGTGTGAAATCTCTTGGCGTCGTTGTTCACATAGCCAAGAACCACCTTTGAGTCAGTCCAGTAATACTCTTGCAGATTTTTTATCTCAAGCTCCTTCTTGATGACCTCGCCATTACGGACTGAAGTGACAGCTGATGACAGTTCAAGCCTCGGGATGGTCATTAATTTGGTTGGGGCAACCCTCGCCTTCCCCAAGACAAGTGAGCAACTGATCTGTCCTGATTCACTTGTTGCTCGGAGGTACGAGCATGCACCATATCCATTGAAGCTTGCATCTGAGAAATTGTGAAGCTCATATTGCTTGACGCTTCCAAAGTTTGATGGACAATAGCTTCTTGGAATCTTCAGGGCAGCCAAATGAGACAGATCTTTAAGCCATGACTCCCATCTTGGCAGAATGTGTTCAGGGAGATCTTCATCCCAGCTTACTTTGACCCTGCATAGCTCCTGAAGGATCTGTTTTCCAACTAATATGAAAGGAGCTACAAACCCTAAAGGGTCATAAACAGATGCAACAGTCGAGAGAACTCCTCTTCTTGTCAGTGGGTTCTCCTTAACCACAACCCTGAACTGAAATTCATCTGCTTCAACACACCACTGAACCCCAAGTGCTCGCTCAATCTGAGGTTCTCCGAGGGCCATGTCTAGATCTTTGGTTTGCACACATTCTTCAGGTGGTATTGTGGCAAATACTTCTTTGTTATTGGATACGAACTTGTGCAGCCGAAGATTTCCTGTGCTGCACAAAGCTCTTGATTCCTCAATCAGGTGTGCGGCTTCACCTGGTGTGTTTACACTTATTAAGCCATCATCTACATAAAAGCTTCGTTTTATGAACTTGATGGACTCTTCGCTAAACTTTCCAAGACCCTGAGATGCCAGATGTTTAAATCCAAAGTTGGAGCAACCAGGGGATGAAGCTGCCCCGAAAAGGTGCACTTTCATCCGGTACACTGAGGGTTTGGAATTCAGATCGCCGTTGTCCCACCAGAGGAACCTTAGGTAGTCTTGATGTTCCTTTGCTACATGAAACTGGTGAAACATCCTCTCTACGTCGCACATTATGGCTATTGGCTCCTTTCTGAATCTGCATAGGACTCCAACTAATGTGTTAGTTAGATCTGGTCCAGTTAAGAGATTATCATTCAGAGAGGTGTCTTTAAAGCGAGCTGAACAGTCAAAAACCACACGGATTTTCCCAGGTTTATGGGGATGATAAACTCCGTGGTGCGGAATGTACCAGGCTGCTTTGTTCTCAAGTTCAGCTTGTGGAACTTTCTCAGCATCTCCTCGAGTGATTATATCATTCATGAAGTGGACATAATCTTTGTAATACTGCTCATTCTTCCTTAGACGTCGTTCCAAAGCGGAGAGTCTGTGAACTGCACATAGTTTGTTGTCTGGAAGATCAGGTTTATCTGTCTTGAAAGGAAGTGGGAGTTCAAAGTGACCATCTTCCTTCTGCCTGATACCTTCCTTCACTTTAGACAAAAAGAGAAGGTCTTCTTGTGAAACCAGTATGTCATCTGTGATGTGTTCTGTGAAATCAGATTCAAGAGCCTTGATTATGTCTGTTGGATTGATTTCCTTGACATGAGTTTTACATACAAAGTGCACTTCTCTTCTTAATGCTAATGAAGGTTGCATGATTGGTGTCACTTGATGCACTATGACTCTGTGGCTTGTTCCGATTACATCACTGCAATCACTTGTTGCACTAAAGCAACCAATGATGCTCCAGCCAAGATCTGTGCGCTGAGCATAGGGATAGTTTTCTTCACCAGACAGGATCTCCCTAGGAAGGAGGGCTTGCTGACAATTATAACCAATTAGAAGGCCTACTTCACAGTCTAATGGTGGTGGGATCTTGTCAACTAGTTGTTCTAAGTGAGGCCACCTTTGAGCTGTCTGGGAAGTTGGAATATGCTCCCTGTCTGCTGGAATGAACTCTCTTGTGAAAAGTGGTGGCAATGGAATTCTTTTGTCTAGGCTATATCCTCTAACCTGCAAATTTGTCAATTTCTGACAAGGTATGTCTGTTGACCTATTAGACATTGTAGACAGCCGCAAACAAACATTCTCCTTCCTTGTGTCGAGGTCACGAGCCACTTCATCCAGAATGAAAGTGGTATCGCTCTGCGTGTCTAGTAGGGCATAGACCAGAATTTCTTGATTAGGCTGAGTTGTGGATGAGACCCAGACCGGCACGATTGAGGATGTCTGTGTGCTTAGGCCTCTTTGCATGACTCTATTAGTAGTTCCTGTCAAAACTGTTTCTTTGGTGACTGCTTTGTCCTTTAAGTTGTTGTCTCCCTTCGAAGATACGAATGTTTGACGTTCTGAAAACTTGTCAACATGTAAACATGTTGGATGTTTTTTCTGACTTTCACATGTACTTCTGTTATCACAGCTTCTTGAGTGATGACCTGTCTTCAAGCACCCGAAGCAAAGCCTTTCTGTCTGCACAAACTTGACACGATCTTGAACTGTCTTTTCACAGAACTTCCTACAGTTGTTAAGGACATGTCCTGTTCTTTTGCAGAAGTCACACGATGGAATATTGTGTTGTGCTGTGTTTGTGGACAGTGTCTTTGCTTGAATAGTTTGACCACGGTGTTGCCTTTGTCTTTCACATTCTATCCTCTTGACTGCTTGAATGGATGAGATGGGATCGCAAGCGAGATCTGCTTCCTTTGACACAAAGTCAACCAACTCTTTGAATGATGGGTATCTAGCATTTGTTAGTCTGCTTTCCATCACCTTGCGGTTCCAGCTAGACACCAACCAGTCTGGCAGTTTCAATAGAATTTTTTGACTTTCGTTGCAGTCGTTTAGGACTTCTAATGTTTTGATGTGGGGCATTGCAGCTTCGCAACTCTGAAGGAAGTCTGCAAATTCTCTTATCTCAGAGCCATCTTTGGAGCTTATTTTTGGCCATCCATGCAACTTATCTCTGAAGGACTTCCCTATCATGAATGGGTCTCCAAAGCGTTTTTCCAAAAGTTGCCAGGCTGAGTCATATGCTGCCTCTGTGCCTAGCAGGAAAAATCCTTCCACAGCCTTCTTTGCAGTGCCACCTAGATACTGTCTTAGGTAATACAATTTTTCATTCTTGGGAATGTTTTTCCTGTCAATTAATGTTACAAATGACAGTCGCCAATCGTTAAACTTCAAAGGATCTCCAGTAAATACTGCAGGCTCTGGTGTTGGGAGACGACTGGCACTGATAGCTTCCGCTAGTGCACTGACCAAAGTAACATCTGAGCTATTCTGCACCTGTACCATGTGTGGGTGAGTCACTAGAACCTGTGATGCAGGCTGAAGGGCTGAGGAGCGAGCTTGAGTTGTGTTTGGTGGGAACTGGGGAACAAATGGGGGGCTTGAGGCATGTAGGGCTTGGGTTATGACTGGTTGAAATTGTGGAATGAATAATGGATCTTTGGGGTGAGAAACTTGGAATTCTACTGCTTGTTCAACATCGTTCAGTAGGTCAAGTGTTCCACAGTTTCCTGCTTGATCATAGACTTTTGCTCGGGCTCTTGCAGCATTTAGCTTCTTTACTTCTTCTAGGCGATCAAGCTTTCTGCGCCTTTCTTGAATTGCTTGTTGTCTGGCTAGCTTCTCAAATTCAAACTGTGCCAGTCGTTCTTTATCTTCAGCCTCTAATCTTTGTAGTTCTGTTGTTTCTTTATCTTGTTCATCTAACACCGCCAGAACTTCTTGAGCAGCTGCAGCTTCAGCTATGGCTTCATTTCTTTTAACTGAGAGGATACTAGAGCTAGCAAAACTATGCTTTGATTGATGAGACCTTGATCGAGAACTTGTGGAATTTAGAACTGATCCAAAATCAGGCTAAGGTTCTTTCTCTTCCTCCTCTGGATGTCCTGACAGTTGTCTTTGCGCTCTTAGAATAATGTGATCTGAGAGTGATACACGTGTCAACCTTTCGTCGCACATCTGGTTCAGGTGATTGCACTCTACGTAACTCTTCATAGATAGCTTTGACTTCAGAACATGTACCTTTAATACTGTCAATGAGTTCCTTTAAGTCATCTTCTGAGACTGTGTAAGACAATGTTTCCTTGCCTACTCTTGCATGATACCTCCACTTCTCATAGATGATTTTGAAACGACGCTGTAAGGTCTTTAGCCTTTCTTCTTCAAGTTCCTTTCCCTTTTCTGTCAGGGTTCGAACTCTTTCACTTCTTCGTGGCTTTTCTACTTCTGCTGATTCATTTGTTCAACAGGTGATCTTGTATTTTTCTGGCAGGACTTAGTGCTTGTGTCAGACATTTTGGGATAGCTTGAATGACTATGTGATGTGTGTATGATGTATTGACTTGGATTTTTATGCAACTATGTCTTGGTAAGTTTAAATGTCAATAGCTACACAAATTCTTAATCACTGTATGCCATGTGAGTCTGCTTAACTCAATTTCTAAATACAAATGGCATCAAAGAACTGTTTTAGCATTAGCAACTTATCAAACCTATAGCTTGCTTCAGATAGAACAAGTGAAAATATTTTGACAAATATTCAAACACAAATTTCTAGGTATAAACCTTAATTAAAGAGGGAATATATCAAAAAATGGATTATACCACTAATGCATCGGGTAATATGAAGCAGATCCCTTTAAATTTGATTACTTTACATAAACATATTGATTTTCACACTTTTAGTTTCAACTTATAATGTCTCTTTAATCTTTGTGATAATAAAACACAAAATTCACAATTCTTAATCTTCACTTAAATGATATCACTTTCTACCTTCAACCCTTTTGACAATCATCAACAATAACTTCACATCAGATTAATCCAAAAACATGTAGGCTGAATATAGTTTGCAAGGTTAATAGACCTGAGTCCTTGATTGCAGCTTTAATGTTGAGCCACTTCTCACACCACTTTGACTTGAAGACTGGCGGAGCACTTTTTGGCTTTACCTTGAAAAGTTGCACTTTCGACACAGTCTAATCCCCGTTGCTTCTTGTTGCTACGCCGACAATGTTTATGGGCTTCACTTCTCTGATGCACCGGATGAGCTGGACGGTCTGGACGCTCGTCGCGGTGTTGTTCCTTTCATCTCTCCTACCCGTGTTGAGCAGGCGAGTTCTCACTGTAGCTCTCGTCACGACACACACACGGTTATGTTCTTACTGGCATTTATTTTGTTTCTTCTTCATCATTCATGCTGTCATGCCTTTCTGCATTTATGCCATTATGCCGTGAGAACTGTTAATACAAACATACAAATATATCAGCTCACAACAAAGATTGTACATGAAGTAAATAAAACAAATGTCGCGTTGTGTAAACATAAACAAAATGCATCACTAAACAAAGAAAAAATACCTCGTTAGCCGCTAGTCATGAAGTGAGGTTCTTGACGTGCTTTAAGCCATGCTTAGCAGTCTAACTTCACAGTGCAGCATCAATTAAGTCTACAGTCACTGAAGTAATAAACATTGGTTCCGGGCCGAAACACAACAGCACCAATTTTACTTTACTCAACTTATAAAGTAAATTATGAAATGAACCCATGACTTTACTTATTTAACATTTTTATCTAAATTATTTAACTACATGAAATTATTATCTTAATACAGATACAACAACACTTACAGTAATAATTACACTAAATACAATATTTTCAGGCAAATAAAGCAGAAACAAGTCAGTCAGGAGCTTTTGTTCAGTTTGGGAACCCAACAGATGTTTTTATGATAAAATGAGCAAATTAGCAACATCAGCTGTCAGGTTAATAAGAAGCACCTTGACGACACCTGGTTGAATGTTTTGGCATTTTAGAGTCGTAATAAATACTTTTTGTGGTCGAAAGTAAAACAAATAAATGAAAAAGCTTCACTGTAAATTATTTTTGCTGCAGTTCATCATGATTTCCAAATAAGAATAAACCGTAAAAAGCAGCAGGATTTTACATCGAGCCTCGTCAAGATAACGATGATCAAAATTACACACAAATATTTTACATCCCCGTAAAGATAAAAAAGTTCATCTGTCACTGTTTAATCTCAACATGTCCACTTAAATGTCGACACACAGATTAAAATCGGCATGATGTTTCAACTTTATTCTTGACATTTTGAGCTTAATGTCGAAAAATAAATGTTTTCCTCCATCGTACGTTTAAAATAGTCTGTGGCCGCAAAGCAGTATTGCTCCATGCAGTGCTCATCCAGCATCACATGTCGCCATGGTTACACACGGGGACCCGTCCTTGAAAAAAGACATGACGCAGCGTACCAGTGTTTTAGCCCTCACCCCACGGCAGCATAGGAAATGTCGAGTTAGCCCTCCGCGATCATCTGCCACGATGGACATTAATGACGCCTGTCAATGAGTGAATAACTAGTTCCTAACTGATATCATTACTGACAGCAGATTTTTGGAGCATGCAGTGTTTCATTGTTCTGGATTATGTGTCCTCTCCCATGTTAATAAGAGTATTGAAAACTTGACAAAAAAATGCATGTCATGCAACTAGACCAATGATCTGTAGCATTCTTGTAGTTCACAGCTTGACTCAGTTCAGACTTTACCATTTTCAGACTGGTGTTGCACATCTGTGGGATGGTGACTCAAAGCTTCTCTGCTAACTGTATTCATAGGCATCATGTCCTTAGTCAAATAACGTGGGATGGCCTCGGTTATTTCTTCAATGTTTTCTCATAAGGAATTACATTTGCAAAACTCTGATGAATTTCTGTTGGACTTATTTGCTGCTACTTGATTTAATGCCAGTAGTTTTGCTTTTGCTAATGTAGTGAACACGACATCAGTGCTGCTCAGGACATCCTCTGGTCAGAGTCACCTTTGACCCTCAGAGGAGGAAATTGAACCAGGTCTGATATAGAGAGACAAACAAAGATCCATTAACATTCCATGGAGCAGAATGAGTCGAATAGAAGGCTTTGAGCTAATGGCAAGGGGACCATTAAGTGATAATTCACTTTGTAAGAATGAGCCGGTTTGTCCCCTCTTCCCATTCTTCCGGTCATAAAGTTTAACCCCAGGCCCGGAGTGGGGGTCTTCTGACTACCCACGTCATCAGAGAAGAGCCACACAGACAACGGTCGTAAACTAAAAGACATTCCTGACCTCCCCCCCTCTGTGTCTCCTGAAACCACACAGAGCATGAAAGTGAGAAAATTAGTGTTAAATACTTAAATAAGAACATCTTAGTGAAAAGTATGGTTTAAACAATACCAATTACTTATATCCTTATCAATTACCTAAAGAAACCTCCACTGTAACAGCTATTACAGCGATCATAGATAAATGTGTATTTGGAGAACTGTGATTATACTTTCTTACTTACTTTAGTTTACTTACTTACTAAATTTTGGTATGAAAATGTTTGTTTAATGTGAGAAAGTGTTACACTGATGTTATGCTTACATTTTGGTGATAATCAATTATCTATCCTGGAATAAGTAGAATAACTATGTGTTATGCTTGATCATATTAATCCCCTTCAGTTTTCAATGAATGATAGCTTGATGAATCAAGCTGATGTCATATTAATAACAGAATAATACATCCTGTGTTCTGTGTCAATAGATTATAGCATGCATTTTATAATCAGGATTAAATACTGAATGAATGATGATGATGAAAAGTTTCATGGTAAAAAGCTGGAAATTAGATCCTCAGAGTGAGCTCTGATGAATCTGATTGGCTGACACACAAACCCTCACCAGGGACAAAAACGAGCTGCACCCATGAAAAAAATTCCTCTCTTCCCTTTTTGGTCTTGGTCTTAGCATGACCTGACAGGGCTCTGCGACCGAACAGGGCCCTGCTCTGCCCATCTTTTCTTTTCTTCACCTCACACATTCTTAGAGTAATCTTTAGTTATTCTTTATCTAAGTTTCCTTAAGTTTTGTAATCTTGTAACTTTCACCAGCAACGTCTAGAGAAAAGGCCCGTTAAGTAACACGTCATTAAGTTTTGCATTCAGCCTGTTTTGACATTTTTGATGATTTTGACGCTGAGATCTCTCCAGAAAGAGAGCTAGTTAAATTAGACCCTTCCTCCATCTTTCATCAACCTGAGAGAACTTTTGAGCAGACAAACGTCTGTCAACCCTACGACTCATCATAACCGAGAGGAACAAAGTCTGCCAGCGGACAACGACCGGAACCAGGCAGTCTGAAGGCCAGCCGACCCGGAATCTGAATCCGAATCTGCGACGCTCTCTGAGATTTTCCACTTGGTGTGCGTATGCGTGGTTCTGCAGGACGGACAGCTGAGAGACCCTCCACGGATGAAAGTAGGATCCAAATATTGCATTAATCAAGGGTTGATGTCAGATCGAGTAATACAAATTTCCTTTAAAAGTAAGGCTCAGTAAAACTTATAGGCTAAGTTTTCTTAGTTTCCACATAATTACATATCTTTCATTTAAATTCATCATTCACCATCATCTTTCATTCATGTTACTATATCGAGTAATCGCTTGAATTCATATTGCATTGTATCATCACATTTATTTATACATCATTTATTAGTAGTGTGTAGTTAATAAAATCCATAAAACTCAATCAATTGTGTATGTCTATTCTTTGAAGTGATACAGGGGATCTATTGAACCGTAGAGCCACGAACTTTAGATATTTGACTGATTCAGAAACGTATTGATTTATCAATTATTATGATTTATTGATTTATTAATTGGCTAATCAAACAACCAATTAAGAAAAATCTTTTCCTTCATACGAAGGTGGTGCCCCTTATTACGAGAGCTATTTTCAATATCTTTAAGATACATATTCCGCTACACTAATGCTAGCTTCTTGGAGCGCTACATACAGATCTTTGTGGTTGTGGCTGTGGAGATTAGTCATGTTCCCTCTGCTGGTTGCTACAACTGTTCAGCATGACTTACAGCCAGGGTCTAAAATTAAAATAAAATATAAAATATCTTTTTACTGGCCACTGAAATGGTCACAACACAAGTTCATTAAAAACAGTAAAATAATCATTGTTAATTGCCCATTGGTTGATTTCTACTAGGGAACTATATTAATGAAAGTTTCAGATGTTGTTAAAAGAAACTTTTATTTTAAAAGGTTAACCGATATGTCATACATACACCAGCATGTGCACTTAGGTGCATTCATTCATTTATATTCTCTGATGGCATAAATGCATATAGTTACACAGTCTGGTCATTCATAGTAGTGAGTCCCTGCATAGTTGGTGTTGAAGCTACTGATCCGCTGCTGCTGTGGAAATCTGGTCCGTGCTGTTGTGTGCGTTAGATATTTCGTAGTCTTTAATAGACTCTACTTTCATAGAACTTGTTCTGATAACAT
Source organism: Scomber japonicus (assembly GCF_027409825.1). Taxonomy (NCBI): domain Eukaryota; kingdom Metazoa; phylum Chordata; class Actinopteri; order Scombriformes; family Scombridae; genus Scomber; species Scomber japonicus. The sequence continues at coordinate 31,624,175 of NC_070596.1, read as the reverse complement.
ATGAACATGTTCAGTTTGTCCTACCTGCAGCTCATTGTGTTAGCACTGCTGTTGTTTAAAAGCCATTTGGCAAATTTTAAAGTGTTTGTAACGTGTCATCTCTCTTGTGACCAAAGTTCTTCCAAATGACAGACCTGCTGTTCCTCTTTGCTCGTTTCTCTCCCTGCAGCCATCATGATGCTCACTAAGCTCTATCTCCATGTGCTTTGCGACCTCAGCCATTCACATCTACATAGGGGTTGGGCGTCTAGGGCATTAGGGCTCCATCTGATTGGCCAAATATATTTATATGCAGAGCGTGAAATACACAATTTACACAGTTCAGTCTTTTGCAATATGTATATCACGCATGTTGCTATCACGATAACTAAACTTGTGATACATTGTGCAGCCCTAATTTGAATCTATTACTGCAGCCAAGTACAAAGATTTGTGTTTTACTTGAATACAGCTGAAGGAAATTCTGACACTTCTAGTTCCTCACATCTTTACTCAAACTCAGCATACTAAGCTCAGTGGGCTGAACGGGGACATCCAGCTGAATGTTGTCACCATAACTGTGAAAGGAAACACCATGACTACCAATAACATGATGATCTAATGTCAGCATTTAAAAAAGAATCAGGTTGGATTGTACTCCATACTTGACTGTAGAAAATTACATTTTACACAATACTGAAGCTTTATATTAGATTTGCATTAGAGCAACTGTTAAATACATAATATCAAGTAAAATAAAATCAACTAACATACAACGTTAGTAGATCAAATTGAATATAGACATGAAGACATAGACGAGAACACTAAGAGCCTGAAAATAGTGCTTCCTTTTTATCTACTGAATTAAGTCTTGATTGTGAATAGAAATGTTATTCTTGATGTGATCATGAGACTAAAGAGACACTCAAAGATTTACACTTCCTGTAATCTTAGAAGTTAAACATTTGCTCTCATTTTAACAGGTGTTTGAAGGACAATGGATGCTAAAGGGCAGCTGTTGAAGACACTGGATGAGCTGATAGATGAAGAATTCACTAAGTTTAAGTTGCACCTGGAACAATCATCAGAAATCCTAAAGAGTCATCTGGAGAACGCAGACAGGCAGAAAACTGTAGATAAGATAGTAGAGACCTACAGCCAACGGTCTCTGAAGGTGGTGGAGGAAACCTTGAAGAAGATCAAGAGGAATGATCTAGTGGAGACAAACACCAGCCCCGGAGCACACGGTAAGCTGCAGGACAGAAACATGAGTAAAATAATTAAAGCTGAATATCATGTTCTCATTGACAGCATATCTGCATTTTATTGGTCTGTACCAATCTCCAGGAGTAACAACCCAGTCTCACATCAAGATGTATCATAGCTACGTTGGTCCACAGTGCAAAACACTAGTTTCATAATAATGCAAAACTGAGATGGCAACAGTTTTTCTGCCCTATTCTTTTCTCTTGGACTGCATCCATGTCACATGACTTTCAAGTTTTCGTCTGTGCAAACAAACAAAATAGCTCATACTATACTACGTACTATAAATATGTTTCTATTCAACATCATTGTGTTTTCCTACAATAAGCTCGGCCACAGGCGGAGATATTCATTCAACAACCTTTTTGTCTTTATCATTTTTCTGTGAATATTCTGAGATAAGAAGAGATTTAGAAGAGCAGTAATATTGGAGACAGGCTGATTACTTTTAACAAGTGATTTGAGATTGTTAACAATACTTGAGTAGCCTTTTTTTCCCCACGGGACCATGCTCATTTTAATGAGACACATCTGCTTACATAACAACCAACTCTATCAATGTTGAAACTTGTATATAGAAAGTATAAAGACACAGTGTTAAGTGCGTACAATCCAGCAAACGGGAGAAACAAAACAAAAATGTAAGACACAGCAGGACAATACCAGACCATAGCTTATTACATACTCAGCAATTCCAGAGACAGTGTTCATAATGAGATAATGTGCAGACCAATCCTCTCCCACAGGAGAAAAAAAAAAGAAAAAAGAGGAGAGTGGTATTCAGAGATGGGTGTAAGACTTTGAATTGTTGAGCCTCTCCCAGTGATTCTCTAGTTTAGCCATCTAATGTTGGAAAGGTAACATTCTCGTTTCAAATAGAAACTTTCCACTGTGTTTATGAGTCTGTATGACAGTACTTCCAGTGCAGCTAATCTACCTCACTGATTGTTGACGGCGGTGGGGGGGGGGGGGGGGTTAAGTTTAGGCCCCAGCATCAGTGCAGTCTGTACCCATTCTGCATCATGGGATGGGAGCAGAGGTGTCATGAGGAGGTGAAAGGTTAGGATGTTTCTAAGGGCCTGTGACTGACAGGGGCCCTAAAAATATATTGGAACATAGAAAAAAACAAAGACTTCTAATCATTCATTCATCTATCTATATCTAGCCAACTATTTCATTTTGTGTCTGGCAAAAATAAACCAGCCAAAGCCCAAAACACCCCCTCTATTTACATGAGATGGTTCCCGTCTCCCATTTTTACAGCTCGATATCAATCTGTAACAGGTGGAGGTGGTAGGACCCAGTTGCAGCACAGAGTACCAGTGAGCAATTTGAAATGATCTTTATTATAGTCCACAAGGTAACTGAACAGGAACAGACAGAATGTGTAGGGCAACAGGCAGGTCTCAGGATTACTGAAGACAGAGTTGGCAGCAGGTAAGATAATGCCAGTATCACTCATGGACATGAGGTTGACAAAGCTGGAAGTTCTGTGCTCTCCTGACAGGATCAAAGCCGGAGGACGCCACACAGCCACAGGCAAACAGGAACAGGCGATACTTGAGGTCAGGGACTGAAGGCTGGTGCGTTTACAAGGGAAGACACGAGGAGAGGAGGTCAAAAGCAAGCAGGGTCGAAATCAAGGAATCAGTCCGTGAATAATGGCTGGAAGGTCTAGTATGTAGAAATTGCTAAATGACGATGTGGCAATGAGTGAGTGGACAACAGGAGTATATATACAGGCTTGATTATAGATGGGGTGGAGCTGAGAGTCCAGGTGATTACTGATGAAGCCCAGGTGAACAGAGTTCACTGATGAGGTGGGTGTGGCTGATTAGCAGGAGTAGAGCAGGGGTGTGGTGAATGGAAAGTTACCAGCAGCAGGAGAAGAGCAGAACTGACTGTGACACTCAATATTGATCAATATTGTACAGTGAATATTGGACTATAAGAGAGTTGCAAGCCTTCACAGGTAGAGGTATGGTTACAATGCATATGGTTGAGGATGTCTGTGTGTGTTGGTGGGGTCCAATGTGCATGGGGTTCAAAATCCCTGGCGGCACCTCTGAATGGGAGGTCCTCAAATACAAGCAGGTCCCCCAAACTATACAGCCTCTGGGAAAAAGGCACATCATGCCTTATGATTATTGTAATATTTTTGTGAATCTCCACATTATGAGTCAATGTACCTTCCCTGTTCTGGCATCTCCAACACTCTGGGGTTTAATTAATTTAACTCTATATGGCTTGCAGGGGTCCAATAGACTCTGTTCAGAATCTTGGATTTGACAAGTCTGTTGTTAGTTCTCTGGACGTCTGCGAAGCATTGAAGGGGGAAATTCCCTTGAACTTTGAAAAAAGGATTTCAGACCCTCATTAAATGTTAATTTATGTGTGTTTTTTTGTTGTTGTCTGTTCTGAATAATATAGGGAGTTAGTTTGATTATAATGTTAGTAATTATTGTTAATTTGAGTACTGGTTAATGCTTTTGTTTTGAAGGTACTTATTTATGTCTAGAAGTAGACAGGTAGAGGACCAGCAGGTACAGAGAAGAGTTTATGTTTGTTTCTTGTTGTGTTTCTCAGGTCAGAAAGGCAGCAGAGGTCATTGTTCTTTGTTTGCTTGTAAAAGAAACATCATGCTTTCCTAAGCTGCCTCAGTGACTGTTTGATCTTGAGTTTATTTATTTATTTTTCTTTATTTTTTATTTTTCAAGTTAAGAATAAATCACCACTACAAATACTACTGATAGTAATATGATACTAATAAATGATAATAATACTGATAATAATGATGATAATATTACATTAATGATAACACTAATAGTTTGTGAGACTGAGTGTTTGAGTTTGTAAAGATTGAAACATTTTAGTTGAAGTCAGTGTTAGACTGAAAATGTGAATGTTTTTAAAGTTGAAAGTCTCTCCTGTCTGTCTGAACAGGGGAACCGATGACCAGAAGTGACAGTATGGAATTACTTATAAACTGTGAGTAACATTAACTTCATCAAATCATAAACAAAATGTTTAACATGCAGATTTTAAAGATGAACATTTATCTGTGAACCCTGATGGTTCATATCAGAGCTGGTAGGAAGAGCAGAGGAAGAGTTCAGTGTCAGTACTGTTGTATTTCATAGAAGTGGTAAACATCTACTGACAGCTCTGACATTAGTTTTACATTTCCTGTTACTCAGAGACTCTGACATACAGCTCTACAACTGCACCTTTTACTCTTCTCTGTGTGTTAATCTGTTAGCAGGTTATTAAAAAGGTTCTCTTCCAGATTTCATAACACTTTCATGTCAGGATGAATGTTTAAACATTTTAACTTCACACAGGTTTGATTTCTACTGGACTTCTCTCTAATAATAAGAACAGCAACAACACTCGTACTCTGTTTGCTACGGTTGATAAGCTTACAAACCCCCCTAAACAGATAGCCCCAGAACTCCTTTCCACAGAAAAATGCAATGAATTTGCTTTTTCAGTGAAAATATCCAGTCCATAAGGTTAAATATCAACACACATCAACAAAACAATATGATGCAATCCCTAAGACCTCCCAGGAATAACTCAACTGCAATGTCAGAATTTAAAACAGTTGACCAAAAAACCATCAACATGCTGTCTTGACACAATGCCATCAGATTTCTTTAAAACTATTGTGAACTCTGTCCAAACAGATTTGAGACAAGTAATAAATAGCTCACTTCAATCAGGTGTGTTTCCGAAACCCTTAAAAGTAGCTGCCATTAAGCCACTCTTAAAAAAGAGAACGCTGGATGCTTCCATGTTAACCAACTACAGACCTATCTCAAATCTTCCTTTTATAGCCAAGATCGTTGAGAAAGTGGTTTTTAATCAACTCAGCAATTTCTTGAACTCCAGTGGCCTTTTTGACAAATTTCAATCAGGCTTCCGACCAACAGGTTAACCCCGCCCCCCCCCCCAACCCCTAACCCTAACCACAGTACAGAAACAGCTCTTATTAGAGTGTTAAATGACATAAGGTTGAACACTGACTCAGGCAAGGTGTCAGGTCTGGTCCTGTTGGATCTCAGTGCTGCATTTGACACTGTGGATCACAGTATACTGTTGAACAGGTTGGAAACTTGGGCAGGACTCAGCGGAACAGTCCTAGACTGGTTCAGGTCTTACATGGAGGACTCAGCGGAACAGTCCTAGACTGGTTCAGGTCCTACTTGCAGGACTCAGTGGAACAGTCCTAGACTGGTTCAGGTCCTACTTGCAGGACTCAGTGGAACAGTCCTTGACTGGTTCAGGTCCTACTTGCAGGACTCAGTGGAACAGTCCTAGACTAGTTCAGGTCCTACTTGGAAGAGTAGAGTTATTTTGTGACCATTGGAAGTTATGAATCTGATCGAGTGGCTATGACATGTGGAGTTCCTCAGGGGTCAGTTCTTGGACCCCTTCTGTTCAGTCTATATATGCTGCCCTTGGGTCAAATTCTGCAGAACTCTAATGTAGACTATCACAGTTATGCAGATGACACACAGATATACCTAGCACTGTCCCCAGATGACTACAGTCCAATACAGTCACTGTGTCACTGTTTAGAGCAAGTAACTAATTGGATGAACCAAAATTTCCTTCAATTAAATCAGGACAAAACTGAGGTCATTGTTTTTGGCAATAAAGAGAAGAGGATTGCTGTCAGTAAACATCTCGAGTCACTCTCTCTAAAAACTACGGACCAAGTCCGAAACCTTGGTGTGCTGATAGACTCAGATCTGACCTTCAGCAGTCACATCAAATCAATCACCAAAACAGCTTCTATCCGCTTAAGAACATATCCAGAGTGAAGGGTTTTATGTCTCAAACAGACCAGGAGAAGTTGATTCATGCTTTCATCTCAAGTAGACTCGACTACTGTAACGGTCTTCTGACTGGACTCCCACAAAAAAGCATTAAACAGCTGCAGCTCATTCAGAACGCTGCAGCTCCAGTTTTAACCAGAACAAAGAGATCAGAGCACATTACTCCAGTTCTAAAGTCTTTACACTGGCTCCCAGTCAGTTCTGAAGTCTTTACACTGGCTCCCAGTCAGTTCTAAAGTCTTTACACTGGCTCCCAGTCAGTTCTAAAGTCTTTACACTGGCTCCCAGTCAGTTCTAAAGTCTTTACACTGGCTCCCAGTCAGTTCTAAAGTCTTTACACTGGCTCCCAGTCAGTTCTAAAGTCTTTACACTGGCTCCCAGTCAGCTCTAAAGTCTTTACACTGGCTCCCAGTCAGCTCTAAAGTCTTTACACTGGCTCCCAGTCAGTTCTAAAGTCTTTACACTGGCTCACAGTCAGTTCTAAAGTCTTTACACTGGCTCCCAGTCAGCTCTAAAGTCTTTACACTGGCTCCCAGTCAGTTCTAAAGTCTTTACACTGGCTCCCAGTCAGCTATAGAATAGACTTTAAAGTTCTGCTACTGGTCTACAAATCACTGAATGGTTTAGGTCCAGAATACATGAATGACATGTTAGTAGAATATAAACCCAGTAGAGCTCTGAGATCTACTGACTCAGGTCAGATAGTTGAGCCCAGAGCTCTGAGATCTACTGACTCAGGTCAGATAGTTGAGCCCAGAGCTCTGAGATCTACTGACTCAGGTCAGATAGTTGAGCCCAGAGCTCTGAGATCTACTGACTCAGGTCAGATAGTTGAGCCCAGAGCTCTGAGATCTACTGACCTCAGGTCAGATAGTTGAGCCCAGAGCTCTGAGATCTACTGACTCAGGTCAGATAGTTGAGCCCAGAGCTCTGAGATCTACTGACTCAGGTCAGATAGTTGAGCCCAGAGCTCTGAGATCTACTGACTCAGGTCAGATAGTTGAGTCCAGAGTTCAAACTAAACATGGTGAAGCAGCTTTTACACAACTGGAACAAACTACCAGCAGAACTGAAATCAGCCCCAACTGTGAACATTTTTAAATCCAGGTTAAAAACATTTCTCTTCTCCTGTGCTTATGATTGAGCTCTTTTAAAGCACTTTACATTTCATTTGCACTCTATGCCCTTTTAATGATTTTAAAGCTAATTTATTATTTTATGCTGCAATCATTTTATTTATGTCTTTCTATTTTTCTGTACTTTGTTTTTATTATGGGGGGGGTGGAGGGGGTTAATTGTATGTTTTAGTTTCTCAAATTACATGTTTTTCTGTTTTATGTAAAGCACATTGAATTGCCATTGTGTATGAAATGCGCTGTACAAATAAAACTGCCTTGCCTAATAATAGTTAATGGTTAATGCAAACATACATTTATCTCTCTCCTCTCCTTCCTTCCTGCTGCTACCTACAGTGAAGTCATCTTCAGCTGTTACTAACATGTTTTCATTTAATGAATAAATAATAACCTTTATGAGACGAACGTGAAGTTTACTGTGAACTTTCTATGCTGTTAGCATGCTAACGTTAGCAGCAGAGCATAGTACACACACTGTATCATTTCGTTCACTAAAACTAAAACTAGCACTGAAAAAATTATTTAGTTCACTGAAATAAAAATAAAAGAGTTAAAAAAAAAGAAAAATAAATAAACTAGAATGAACAAAGCAAAACTAACTCAAACTAAAGTGAACAGCAGATATAATGATGTTAGATGTAGTTTTCTTGTCATCGTCTCCATGGTGACTGTATAGTGTTCATCGTCTCCATGGTGACTGTATAGTGTTCAGGTTGACTTGTTGAGATAACGGCTAGTACCAGCAGGGAGAACACAAACAGTGTTTACAGCATTATTTCATCCTTCTACTAATCAAGACTTTCCTCCTAAAACAAGAAAACTAAGACTACAACTACAGAAACACTAAAACTACTTCATCACTTGTTAAACTCACTGAAATAAAAAAGCAAACTGAAAAACTAAATGAAAATAAAAACTAATGAACATGTATAAACTATAAAAACTCTGGTCTGAGCTGTTCAGTCTGTCTCACCTCCACGATCCTGCAGCTGCTCAGCGTGTTGGACAGTCACCACTAAATAACATCATTAGAAGCACTCTGCTCCTCTGGTCCCCATTGTGTTATTCTCATACAGACAAGAGACTGTAAGACGCTTTCACATGAATTAATTCAGTAATTAATTAAGTTAAATGAGGACCATTTATCTAATCCACTAGTTATGTTTCATATATTCATCAGCATGTAAGCTCATTGATAAACAGTGGGGATAATAAAACAGTCACTGAAAACTGAAACAGCTTTTTCCCACACAAATAATTGATCAGGAATCAATAAAGAATCTAATATATAAGCAGAATTGATAATGGCGTTGATATCAATAAAATCTCATCAGCTCCCATCCTCATGTCAGAACAGGGTTCATTAAGATGGTCGATGGTTGAGGAGAAGATCTTTGATTGTTCTGGTTGTCAGTTATTTTGAAAGATTCCTGTTTCATTGTTTATTGTAAGTGGTCAGATGCTCGTGGAAAATGTGGTGATCGACAGTTAATTTATTATTTCTCCATCTTCTCTCTGCTGACAGTTTCTTTCTTGGATTAGCAGAAATCTTTTTCAGTCTTAGTAGTGCTACTGTAGGGTTGATCTTAGTTTACTGTTAAATTATCTACGATAAAATCACAAGATGAGGTTAAAATATCTGCAGGAACGTCACACAGAAGATCGATAACATTTTCACACTCCAGCAGTAAAATAGTGTTTCCTGACAGTTTATTCTAGAACGCCCTGTTGAATAAAACCATTGACGGTGAAACTGGCAGAGCAGTCAGATGTACAGTTGTGGTCAGTGGAGTTGTGTAAACATGAATCGTCCATATGTGATGTTGACGGAGAGCAAATGGCTGCCAGATTTATTTAAATGCAGCCCAGCAGCTCTGATGAGACGTCTCCTATTCCAGAAAACATTCAAACTGTCTATAAAACCCATGTTGTGTGATTCCCAGACTGAGGAGAGCTAGTTGTTCAGACTGAGCAGCTCTCTAAACTGTCTCATTCCACGGACACAGGACGGGCCAGAGATGAGGAAATGTTTTACAGTGTTAAAAAGACATAACGTCTTTTGAGAGAAAGACAACTTAAGCATGTAACTAATCTCATTATACAACTGAAATACACAACAGAAAACAACACAGTCACATTACCAAACCATATTATAACGCCTTTGCCCTTAAATCAACATTCAAACTTAAAAATCTCACTTTACAATCACAGTCTTAAATACATACTGTACATCTTGAAGTTGAGCTCAGACTGACGAGAGACAGAAACTAACATGACTAACACTTACCTTCACAATAAGATTCAGAATTTAAAGGATAAAAAATAAAGGCTTAAAGATGCAAACAAATACAGTATTCAAAATACCAAGAAGTATAAACATGTAAACAGTAAAACTGATGAGGGATTATGATGAAACTAATAAACATTGTAAAAGAACAATAACCATAAGAAATAAAAAATATAAGAATGATTTCCTATCACATCTTCTATCTGTTACACTTTACTAAATGTTTTGCATTAGAACAACTTTTAAAAACACAATAACAAGCTAAATGACTGAAGTTAAACATTTGTTCTCATTTTAACAGATGCGATGGAGCTGTTGAAGATACTGGAGAAGTTGGGAGATGAAGACTTCACAGACTTTAAAAGGTTCCTAAGTGATACATCAGAAATCCCAAAGAGTCATCTGGACAAAGCAGACAGGCAGAAAACTGTAGATAAGATAGTAGAGACCTGCAAACAACAGTCTGTGGAGGTGGTGAAGAAAACCTTAAAGAAGATCAAGAGGAAGGATCTAGTGGAGGAATTATCAAACATCAGCAGAGGATTACACGGTAAGCTACAGGACAGAAACATGAAACTGAGACATGATGTGATCAGTGATCAAAAGATGAAATAATGCCGTCTTCAGTGATCACTGATCACACAAGTCTTCTGCCAAAGTGATACTGAAACTGTTTGTAGTGTTAAAGATGAATCATTAGAGCTAGCAGTAAATCACCAAAGAGCTGATAACCGGTTCATCCTCTCAGAGTCGGGCTGCTAACAGACCGGCTGGTTTTGTCTGAAAGCGTCGCTGCAGATTTACAAACAGGCATTATTTTGATAAACTGACCGTGTAATATCTTGAGGTGGAAATAATAATCAGACGGAGACCAACTTGTGCCATGAGACTGCTATCCCTTTACTGTGCAACGGTCCCAGTGGAAACACAACACATACACCTAACATTGGCCAGTAGAGATACATATAAATCATTCCCAATACACTACAATTGGAATCTACATAGTTGCTTTTCTATTTGCTGTCTGAAAAAGTATTAAATCTTAATGAAGCCCCACTGTTTTGCAGCTGATTTTGGTTTAGCTCATCTTCCGCTCTGATCATCACTACAGCAGAGTCTTAGCGGCGTACAGCATCAAAATGTATCACAGCTATGTTGGTCCACAGTGCAAAACATACTAGCTCCACAATAATGGCTCAAAAATTGTGAGATGGTTACGTTTTTTCTGCCCTATTTTCTATTGAACTGCATCCATATCACATGACGTTCAAGTTTTTGTCTGTGCAAACAAACAAAATGGCTGTTATTCCTTTTATTCTAAAATGCAATATTTTTGCCATTAAAATGCATTTTGATGACAAAATGCAAGAAATGTGCATTTTATTTTCATGTCGTTTGTTCAGTGAATGTATATGATGTCTAGTTTATCAATTATTATGTTTGCTCATTTGCTGTGGATTTCGTACTATACTACGTACTATAAATATGTTTCTATTCAACATCATTGTGTTTTCCTACAATAAGCTCGGCCACAGGCGAAGATATTAATTCAACAACCTTTTTGTCTTTTTCTGTGAATATTCTGAGATAAGAAGTGATTTAGAAGAGCAGTAATATTGGAAACAGGCCGATTACATTTAACAAGTGATTTGAGATTGTTAACAATACTTGAGTAGTCTTTTTTTCCCCCACTGAACCATGCTCATTTTAATGAATGGATTCATTTATAATTCCTGGATATCTTTTTTTATATATATATATATATATATATTGGAGCTTTTTTGCCTTTAATGTACAGGATAGTAGAAAGAGAGACAGGAAATGGGAGGCAGAGAGGGGGGAATGACACGCAGGATAGCAGTGTTGTGCATGAACGAGTTCAAATGAACGCGTTCATTGAACACATTCATTTTTCTGTGAACGTTGAACTGAACGCAACACATTTGTAAATAATGAATTTGAACGTGAATTCGTTCAGATTGTGTAAATTTGTTTTGCCCTGAGGAGTCGAGTGACACGATCTGCTCGCACTGGGCACCACTCCAAAACTACACAGCTTCGCACTACGTTACCCGTGATGCATTGTACACACAGCAGCATAACAACGACCAAAGCCGGAGCAACACAGGCAGCAGTCTAAAGATGGCAAGTGAAAGTGAAGGGCGAGACGTTGACACCGACTCTACCTTTGGTTATTTACGGACATATTTCTCATTGTCTAGCAAAGACGCAGACGGTAAAAACTTTTCTGTGCACGTTGTGTCCACCTGCCCTGAAAAAACAAGTTCGGACGTCAACAAGTTCATTTTCGAATTTGAAAAGACACATCGAGTTAAAGCATCCGTCCACTCTGAAAGCATATATGCAAGTCCTCGAGGTTCAAAAGGGAAGGGGCAAGACCCCCTGCCAAAATCCCCAAACGACTCAAATAACACTGCCTGCAGCCTTCAGAGGTATGATGTCCCAGCAACAGGTAGACAAATTAATAATAGACTACATTGTTGGAGATTTACAGCCTCTGAGTAAGGTTGAAAAACCCTCCTTTATAAAACTAGTGACTGGTTTGCAACCAGGCAGACATGTGCCTTCAAGAAGGCAGGTGCAGGGACTGCTGAATAAAGAATTCATTGAGGTTATCAATAACCTAAAAGCTGAACTTGCGGAGCTTGACTTTGTATGCACAACAGCTGACTGCTGGTCAGCTGTCAACAAGGGACTTATGAGCATTACAATTCATTGGCTGGACAAAAATGATGTATCACTCAGGAGATCAGCAGCCCTTGCATGCCGCCGTGTCAGAGGATCACACACATATGATGTACTGGCAAAAGTGCTGCCAGATGTCTATAAGGAATTTAAAATTCAAAACAAAATTGTGTGCACAGTGACTAACAATGCTTCAAATTTTGTAAAAGCATTTAACTGTTTTGGAGAGATTGTTGCTATTAATGCAGCAGCTGATGAAACAACTGAAGACAATGACTCAGAATCTACCCCTGCTAGTGAGAGCTCGGATGAAGATGATGATGGGCTTGAGCCTGCACCTCTCTCGGCGTTAGAGGATCCTTGCCTTCCCCCTCACAGAAGGTGCATGGCCCACACCTTAAATCTAGTTGCCCAAGATGCAAAGAAGGTAACTGATAGACAGTACACAACATTAGCAAGGCCTGTGTTTTCAAAGGCATCTGCTCTGTGGAACAGAGTGAAACGGAGTTCAAAAGCCTCTGATTTTGTTGAGGAAAAGCTTAAGATTGGCTTTGTCACTCCAAACGATACACGTTGGAACTCTATGTTCCTCTCAATGCAACGTCTGGCTCGCATAACCACCTTGACTCCCCAGGCCAGCAATCTGTCAGTGCCAGTGGATCCTACTCCTGAATATGACAGACTCCTTCTGCACGCTGTCTGTGATGAGTTTGGCCTTCGTCGTTTCACTCCAGAAGAAATCGACTTCATCCACAAGTTTGTGAGTGTGATGGGTCCCTTAGCGAATGCACTGAACATACTTCAGGGGGAAAAAAACACATTCCTTGGGTACCTGGTTCCTACCATTGTGCAACTGAAAAACGATTTGAATAGTCTGTTGGATGAGAGTTCGAAGCCTACAGCTACTGAAGGTCTGACTGCATGCCGTCCCCTCATCCAAAATATGTTGCAGTCACTTTCTAAAAGACTGGAAGGCATGCTTGATAAAAAGAGCACATACTGGCAGCTATACAACTCCCAGTGTTCAAGCTGGACTGGGTGGATGATGAGATTAAGCAAATGCAGTACCGACTGATGTTGAAGCAAGAGCTGCAATTTGTGAATGTGGCTAATGAGTCTGATCAAGCCCAGACCTCTGATGATCTTGAGAGGAAAAGCAGTGCTTCATCCTTTTTCAAGTTCAATCGAAGCCCATCAACCATCAATAAGTCTGAGGTGGACATCTACCTGGACGCCCCAACCACTAATGAGTTTACTGAGTACATGCTCCTACCCAAACTGAAAAAGCTCTTCATCAAATATAACACAGCAACCCCATCAAGTGCTCCAGTGGAGAGGCTCTTCAGCACTGGTGGCCAGATATTTAGGCCCAGGAGAAACAGACTGGGAGATGCCAACTTTGAAAAGCAACTGCTATTAAATGCCAACAAAAAACAGTTTGGACTGAAACAGTAGGCCTAGCCTGTGGACTGCTTATCACTTACTGCAACATTGGGATTCCTTATGTGTGTGTTTAAAAAATAAATAAAAATAGTGCAGTGAGACAGTGCCACAGAGCTTCAAAAAAGGGTACATGATGAAAAAAATAAGACCATTAAGATATTTTCTGTTCAAATGCATGTAAGACACTGATTTGTTAAGCTGTCTATTGCAACACTTGTTCTTGCTACCCAACTGTTAATTCCACGTTACAACATTAATGGAACATAGCAAAATAAGAATACTTTTTTTTCATAATAATAATGCATTTTATTTAAAGGCGCCTTTCAAAGCACTCAAGGTCACCTTACAAGGCACACATAACACAAAAACAGTACATCAAACAATATAAATCAGGTGACATTTAGTGCAGAGATAAAGAATAAAGAAAGAAAATAAATAAAATAGATAAATAAAATAAAAATAAATATGAACGTGGCTTCAAAGTGCATTAATATAATAATAAACAAGAATGAAGATTGCATAGTTAATGGGAGATAGAGTAGGCCACTCTGAATAGGTGCGTTTTCAGGCGGGATTTAAAGGTAGAGACAGAGTCTGAAGTGCGAATGTCAGGCGGGAGAGAGTTCCATAGGCGGGGGGCTGATCGGCTGAAAGCTCTTGACCCCATGGTGGTTAAGTTGGCAGATGGAGCGAAGAGCTGGTTAGCAGAGAAGGATCGGAGAGTTCGAGAAGGTGTGTAGATGCGGATAAGTTCAGAGAGATATGATGGTGCCAGGTTGTGAAGGATCTTGAATGTGAGGAGTAGAATCTTAAAGTCAATGCGGGATTTGATAGGGAGCCAGTGAAGTTGCTGCAGAGCAGGAGTGATGTGTTCAATAAAGGGAGTTCTAGTTATGATACGAGCGGCTGCGTTCTGTACAAGTTGGAGTTTGTGGAGAGATTTCCGCGGAAGACCAAAGAGGAGAGAGTTACAGTAGTCCAGACGGGATGTGATCAGGGTGTTTACCAGGATAGCGGTGCAGGTTGGTGAAAGTGAGGGACGGAGACGGTTGATGTTACGTAGATGGAAGTATGCAGACCGAGTAACGCTATTGATGTGGGCTTCAAACGATAGTGTGCTGTCCAGGATGACACCCAGGCTCTTTACTTGAGGGGATGGAGGAACAGTGGTATTGTCGATGGACATGGAGAAAGTGTTGAGTGTTGCTAGGGTTGATCTGGTACCAATGAGGAGGATCTCAGTTTTTTCGCCGTTAAGTTTAAGAAAATTTAGTGAGAGCCATGATTTAATTTCCAGTAAGCAGTCGGATAGAGCTGTGGGTGGCAGAGTGGAAGTAGGCTTAGTGGAAAGATAGAGTTGGGTATCATCAGCGTAACAGTGGAATTGTATGTCAAATTTCCTGAGAATGTGTCCAAGAGGCAGAAGATAAATAATGAACAGGAGGGGGCCAAGGACAGAGCCCTGGGGAACACCACTAGAGACTGGAGAGGAGCCGGATTTCAGGTTTTTGATGTGAACAAACTGAGTGCGGTCAGAGAGATATGATGTGAACCAAGCCAGTGGGATGTCAGTGATTCCAATGGAGGCTAATCTGTCCAGGAGGATTTCATGGGAAACTGTGTCAAAGGCTGCACTCAGGTCGAGGAGAACCAGAATGGAGAGAAGTCCAGAGTCAGATGCCATCAGGAGGTCATTGGTGATTTTCACTAGGGCTGTCTCAGTGCTGTGGAGGGGACGGAAGCCTGACTGAAATTGTTCATAAAGGTTGTTGTCAGACAGATGGGTGTGGATCTGAGCTGCAACCGTTCTTTCAAGTATTTTGGAGAGAAATGGCAAGTTAGAGATGGGACGGAAGTTGTTCAAGTCATTTGGATCGGCGCCAGGTTTCTTGAGTGTAGGAGTTATTGCAGCAGTCTTTAGTGATGATGGAACAACACCAGAAGTCAGTGAGGAATGAATGATGTCAGTTATTAACGCAGACAGGGCAGGTAGGCAGCTTTTGACCAGGTGGGTAGGTAGTGGGTCTAACTGGCAGGTAGATGACTTGGCTTTATGAATGAGACCACTTATTTCAGAGACAGTTGGCAGTATGAAGCTGGTGAGCGGAGAGCTGAAGGAAGATGTAGACCAAGAGTGCAGAGAGGATGCAGAGTTTTTAGTAGCAGTCAGTGTCCGGTGGATATTTTCAATTTTGGCATTGAAGAAGGTCATGAAGGTATCACACTGTGTAACTGTGAGTAGATGAGGTGGTAGAGCATCAGGTGGTTTCAGAATGTTGTTGAGAGTTGAGAATAGGGCTCTAGTGTTCCCATCAGCTGTCCTGATTAAGGTTCTGTAGTATGTGGTCTTGGCTGAGGAAAGAGCATCCTTGTATTCGAGTATGTGGTTGTAGTACATTTCTTTGTGAACTGCCAGGCCGGTTTTAATATAAAGGCGCTCCAAACGACGGCCTTTAGTTTTGAGCTGGCGTAGTGCTGGTATAAACCAAGGAGCAGAGTGGGTAAAAGAGACAGACCTATTTTTCAGAGGTGCCAGAGTATTGAGCAGTCCATGAAGTCCATCATTGTAGTGGGATACCAGTTCATCTGTGGTGGATAAATTTTCTCTGCTGGGTAGGTCGTCAATACCATTGGAGAGAGCCAACAAGTCAATATGTTTAATGTTTCGGAATGTGATAGAGCGATGCATAATAGTCTTGGATAGTCGTAGGTTGATGTTGCAGGATATTAACTTGTGGTCTGAGATAGGCAGATCTGAGGCACAGCAGTTATGAGGGATTACACCAGAGCAGCAGATTAGGTCGAGAATGTGTCCCTTGGAGTGTGTTGGAAAGTCAATATATTGCTGTATTCCAAAGCTGTCAAGGCATGAAGTAAAGTCCCTTGTAAAAGCATTGTTGATGTTATCCAAGTGAATATTAAAATCACCCAGCAATAGTAGATTTGGGGACACAGAACATACGGCTGCAGAGAGAGGATGCAGAGTTTTTAGTAGCAGTCAGTGTCCGGTGGATATTTTCAATTTTGGCATTGAAGAAGGTCATGAAGGTGTCACACTGTGTAACTGTGAGTAGATGAGGTGGTAGAGCATCAGGTGGTTTCAGAATGTTGTTGAGAGTTGAGAATAGGGCTCTAGTGTTCCCATCAGCTGTCCTGATTAAGGTTCTGTAGTATGTGGTCTTGGCTGAGGAAAGAGCATCCTTGTATTCGAGTATGTGGTTGTAGTACATTTCTTTGTGAACTGCCAGGCCGGTTTTAATATAAAGGCGCTCCAAACGACGGCCTTTAGTTTTGAGCTGGCGTAGTGCTGGTATAAACCAAGGAGCAGAGTGGGTAAAAGAGACAGACCTATTTTTCAGAGGTGCCAGAGTATTGAGCAGTCCATGAAGTCCATCATTGTAGTGGGATATCAGTTCATCTGTGGTGGATAAATTTTCTCTGCTGGGTAGGTCGTCAATACCATTGGAGAGAGCCAACAAGTCAATATGTTTAATGTTTCGGAATGTGATAGAGCGATGCATAATAGTCTTGGATAGTCGTAGGTTGATGTTGCAGGATATTAACTTGTGGTTTGAGATAGGCAGATCT
Source organism: Scomber japonicus (assembly GCF_027409825.1). Classification (NCBI taxonomy): domain Eukaryota; kingdom Metazoa; phylum Chordata; class Actinopteri; order Scombriformes; family Scombridae; genus Scomber; species Scomber japonicus. The sequence goes on along the minus strand of NC_070596.1, from coordinate 31,606,929 downwards.
GAGGCACAGCAGTTATGAGGGATTACACCAGAGCAGCAGATTAGGTCGAGAATGTGTCCCTTGGAGTGTGTTGGAAAGTCAATATATTGCTGTATTCCAAAGCTGTCAAGGCATGAAGTAAAGTCCCTTGTAAAAGCATTGTTGATGTTATCCAAGTGAATATTAAAATCACCCAGCAATAGTAGATTTGGGGACACAGAACATACGCTTGTTAAGAAGGCAGAGAATTCCTGCAGGAAGGCATTGTTCGGCTTGGGTGGACGATAAACAGTGGCGAGGATGGTAGGAGTAGGGCCCTTGATTTGGAGAGCAATGGACTCAAATGAAGGGTACACAGGTACGGTAATAGAGGACACTTTCCACATTTCACTGTAGAGTATTGCCAGGCCGCCCCCTCTACCAGAGAAACGGGGTTGTGACATGTAGACAAACCCAGGAGGAACGGTTTGATTAAGGTGTGAGAAGTCATTAGGCTGCTGCCATGTCTCGGTCAAACAAAAGAAATCAAACTTACAATCATTCAGTAGATCATAGAGCAGAGGTCCCTTGTTAGTCAGCGAACGGATGTTAAATAACCCAAAGGTTAAATTGCTGATGTGAGGTTTGGGGTTAACTGACCTGGCTGGATTAACTAGGGCACTGTGATCCACGCTTCTTCTGCACCTGTGCCTGTGTATTGATTTACGATGTGAAATAACAACAGGAATTGGCAACCTGGTAATCACAGCATTGGAAGTAGCTTTATGGCAGTTAGTAGGAGATAGTGGATCATATTTGTTTACTCAAGAGTATTCACCCTTTATTATGTTTTTTTTATGATGCATTTCATTTCCGGTCCTTTTCTAGAGGAACAGTATTGGGGCAACAGACAAATAAACCAAAAACAAAATTATTTTTTTTGTCCATTGTCCATAATATATATGCAAATTTTGTGTGATTTTAAGATCTACAGTGAACAGTTTTAGGCTAGAAGGTAGGCATAGTGATTGACGTCATAGTTTGAAAAACAAGTTCAGACTTTCATTTTCATTTCTCACGTAAAAAATGAACTGAACTTTGAACTAGTTCAAAATTAAAAATGGTGAACTATGAACGTGAACAGTTCACTTTGAACATGTGTGAACTGAACTTGAACTGGTTCATGAAAAGTGTGAACTTGCACAACACTGCAGGATAGGGCCCCTCTCTGTAGCCTCAACACATGGGGCTGGTGCGCTACCAACTGAGCAAAACACCGCCCCAATTCCTGGTTATCTTATAACTGATATTTGGCGTTTTGATGTCCTCCGATCCGGGAATTCCCAGCGACATCATGTTCCCATAAGAAACCCCTCCGTCCCACTGGCCCCACACACCTTTTTATAACATTTCATTGACAAAAAACAAGTTGTCATTACAGGAAGTACGTCACTGTCCTTTGTCTCCTTCGTATTACTTTTCACAGACAACTCACAGACTAGTGACCCCACGAGTCTACAAAGTTTAGACCAACACAGTCTCACAGCAGGTGGTGAGATAGTGATGAAATGTGTTCTTCTTTTTGATTATAATGCTTGTTTGCTCTTGATCAGTTACTTTCAATTAAGGTAACTAGTGTTTCTGTATTTCTGCTCAGTAAATATATCAAAAGTGCTAACTTTACCCTCAATAATGATAATAACAATAATAATAATAAACTTTATTTCTATAGCCTGTCTGTACAGGGGGGTATTTAAAAGCTTTTTAAAATGAGTTAACAACTTAGCTGACTGGATACTGAGAGGCAGTTTGTTTCACAGCGTCGGGCAACAACAGTAAAAGTGTGATCTCCTTTGGTCTTGATCACCTGGATTTGAAAGTTATTAGCAAAATTGTGATCTGGATTCTGTAACGAATGTGGAGCCAATGAGTGAGGAGCCTTGCTGCGACACTGCTGCATCATTAACCACTTAACGCACGCTGTTCCTCCTACGGGACGGGACGGATGTTAGGAGGTAGCCACACATTCTTCTGAATGTTTTAAACACCAACCCTTAAACATATATATTCATGCCGTACATTGTTGGAAAGCTTAGATTCTCCTGATTCATTCAAGACCACTCACGACTTATATGGTTGCTCACAGCCGTAAGCTAAGTAAGAAAAGCTATAATGCCTACATACCTTCAAAGTCTTCCCTTTATCCACAACGATCATCTTATGACTCAGGACTTTCTGTACAGCTCGCCAAGTATCCATTCTTGTGAAATATGAAATCCGTTTCCATAAAACCGAAATATTTTCCTCAATATGTCCATGTATTTAGTCCAACACGTAACGTAATAACACAAATAACAAACCATATGCGGTCCGTTTACGTCATTTCCTGACCTGCACGTCCATCTCAGAGTACACGTGACTAGATGTTTACGACCGTGAGCTCCTCCTGCTTCTGACGACACCACACACCAGCCAATCGGTGTTTAGGATTAGGCAGTACATGTCTCCAAAGCCAATGAGGACATGTGACCGACAACAATGACGACATGGCTTTGATTGACAGCTGTTCCAGCCTATGGAAATATTCGGTGAAATGAAGTTGATAACCTATTAGCCAATAGTCAGAGGTTTCCAACGGTGTATGACACTAAGCTATCACGTTTGGCTGTCCATAAACAAACTCCAAGCGTAACCGGCGTGCGCCCTGTGCGTAAAAGAGTTGAACCATATATCATTACGCACACGGCATTTTGGTACACGGTTGGTTCTTCTTCGACTTAACATATGACTTATAGCAAAATAAACAGATAGATAGATAGATAGATATGGCCAAACAAAAAATATATGGTTATATGTAATAATAATAATAATAATAATAATATTAATAATAATAATAATATGGCGTCAGCTTTCATTAGAGACCAAGATTTTGATTGTAGGCAAAGGGGATGTGAAGTTATAGGTGTTTGATTGTGGTTATACAGCTTTGGTAACCAAGTGTCCATTTGGAGTCTCCAAAAAGGACCTGAGGAAAACGCATGGACATACCTGTTGAAAAATAATTCTGAAAAATTCATCTTTTGGTCTTTTGACTCCAAATTTGGACTGCATGAAGCCAAGACATGTGGCTGTGGCCTCATTGTGTCTATATCCTGCTGAGAGGTCCCTGAATGTCTGTACACATGTCATTGTAAAGGCAAACCTATAGGCGAGTAAACAACCCCATCATTGTAACCTCTGCCACTCTTTGTCAGTAAGTCACAGAATCACACAGACACTTTTACAAGAATCCTGAGAGTGTTTCCTTTCCAATGATATCAGACACATCTCTGAGTCTCAAACTATGTGGGATCTGTGCTGCTCACAACTTGGGCATGTCGTTTAGGCTAACAGCATAAAAAACAGGGGCGTGTGTTAAGTGGTTAAAACATGTGAATAGTGAATTGTAGTCCAGATGGGAGAAAATGAGGCTGTGAATGAATTATTCAATCATGTTTTTGGGGAGTATTGGTTTAATCTTAAGTCCTATAGTACTTGAGGCATGTTGAGCTGCTCTCTTAGATTGTTTCTCTTCAGCAGAGACACTTTGCTTTTCTCTTTCAAAGATGCCATCAAGAACTCTCTTCATAGTGAAAATCCTGCAACACTTCCTGTGGTGGTAGATAGCTGGAATCTGTCCCTCAGAAATGTATTTTGCCAGTTCTATAACTGGTGCATGATGATCACGTATCCAGTCTTCCAGGAGTCACTTTAAAGTGAAACCAGCTTATCTCCATCATCAGAGCAGTGGATAATGTATTCCAGCTGTGGTTTCTTTGGTAGTGGGCTGTTACACACTTGATCAGTCAGTTGTATTCTTTTTATATTTGATTCATATTTTATTGGCATTTTGAAATAACATTACAAGCGTACATGAGACACACATCTGGTTACATAACAACCAACTCTTTCAATGTTGAAACTTGTATATAGAAAGTATAAAGATGTCCAGTGTTTAATGCATACAATCCAGCAAACAGGAGAAACAAACAAACTAGAACAAAACAAACAAAAATGTAAGACACAGCAGGACAATACCAGACCATAGCTTATTACATACTCAGCGATTCCAGACACAGTGTTCATAATGAGATAATGTGCAGACCAATCCTCTGCCACAGGAAAAAAAGAGGGGAGTGGTATTAAGAGACGGGTGTAAGACTTTGAATCGTTGAGCCTCTCCCAGTCATCTTCTAGTCCAGCTGTCTAATGTTGGAAAGGTAACATTCTCATTTCAAATAGAAACTTTCCACACAATGCATTTTACCCTGCATGAGATTAATTCCTAAGCTGCCTCAGTGGCTGTTTGATCAAGTTTATTTTATTTTTTTTTATTTTTTTATTTTTCAAGTTAAGAATAAATCACCACTACAAATACTACAGATAGTAATAAATGATAATAATACTGATACTAATGATGATAATATTACATTAATGATAGCACTAATAGTTTGTGAGACTGTGTGTTTGAGTTTGTTGAAACATTTTAGTTGAAGTCAGTGTTAGACTGGTGTTTCATATTAAATCAGGAAAAATTTGAATGTTTTTAAACTTGAAAGTCTCTCCTGTCTGTCTGAACAGGGGAACCAAGGACCAGAACATGCAGTATGGACAGACCTATAAACTGTGTCTAACAATAACTTCATCAAATCATAAACTAAATGTTTAACATGCAGATTTTAAAGATGAACATTTATCTGTGAACCCTGATGGTTCATATCAGAGCTGGTAGGGAGAGCAGAGGAAGAGTTCAGTGTCAGTACTGTTGTATTTCATAGAAGTGGTAAACATCTACTGACAGCTCTGACATTAGTTTTACATTTCCTGTTACTCAGAGACTCTGACATACAGCTCTACAACTGCACCTTTTACTCTTCTCTGTGTGTTAATCTGTTAGCAGGGTTACTAAAAAGGTTCTCTTCCAGATTTCATAACACTTTCATATCAGGATGAATGTTTAAACATTTTAACTTCACACAGGTTTGATTTCTACTGGACTTCTCTCTAATAGTTAATGGTTAATACAAACATACATTTATCTCTCTCCTCTCCTTCCGTCCTGCTGCTAGCTACAGTAAAGTCATCTTCAGCTGTTACTAACATGTTTTCATTTAATGAATAAATAATAACCTTTATGAGACAAACATGAAGTTTACTGTGAACTTTCTATGCTGTTAGCATGCTAACGTTAGCAGCAGAGCATAGTACACACACTGTATCATTTAGTTCACTGAAACTAAAACTAGCACTGAAAAAATTATTTAGTTCACTGAATTTCTTTTTTTAAAGAGAGACTTTTGTAAAAAAACAAAAACAAAACAAAACATAAATATAACTTGAAGAGCAGATATAATGATGTCAGATGTAGTTTTCTTGTCATTGTCTCCATGGTGACTGTATAGTGTTCGTTGTCTCCATGGTGACTGTATAGTGTTCGTTGTCTCCATGGTGACTGTATAGTGTTTGTCGTCTCCTTGGTGACTGTATAGTCTTCGTTGTCTCCATGGTGACTGTATAGTCTTCGTTGTCTCCATGGTGACTCTATAGTGTTCGTTGTCTCCATGGTGACTGTATAGTGTTCGTTGTCTCCATGGTGACTGTATAGTCTTCGTTGTCTCCATGGTGACTGTATAGTCTTCGTTGTCTCCATGGTGACTATATAGTGTTCATCGTCTCCTTGGTGACTGTATAGTGTTCGTTGTCTAGAAGTACTCTGCTCCTCTGGCCCCATTGTGTTATTCTTATACAGACAGGAGACTGTAAGACGCTTTAACATGAATTAATTAAGTTAAATGAGGACCGTTTATCTAATCCACTAGTTATGTTTCATATATTCATCAGCATGTAAGCTCATTGATAAACAGTGGGGATAATAAAACAGTCACTGAAAACTGAAACAGCTTTTTCCCACACAAATAATTGATCAGGAATCAATAAAGAATCTAATATATAAGCAGAATTGATAATGGCGTTGATATCAATAAAATCTCATCAGCTCCCATCCTCATGTCAGAACAGGGTTCATTAAGATGGTCGATGGTTGAGGAGAAGATCTTTGATTGTTCTGGTTGTCAGTTATTTTGAAAGATTCCTGTTTCATTGTTTATTGTAAGTGGTCAGATGCTCGTGGAAAATGTGGTGATCGACAGTTAATTTATTATTTCTCCATCTTCTCTCTGCTGACAGTTTCTTTCTTGGATTAGCAGAAATCTTTTTCAGTCTTAGTAGTGCTACTGTAGGGTTGATCTTAGTTTACTGTTAAATTATCTACGATAAAATCACAAGATGAGGTTAAAATATCTGCAGGAATGTCACACAGAAGATCGATAACATTTTCACACTTCAGCAGTAAAATTGCGTTTCCTGACAGTTTATTCTAGAACGTCCTGTTGAATAAGCTCTCTAAACAGAGAAAGGTGGGGCCAGAGATGAGGATATTACTGTGGAAATTTTGAGACTTTTGAGAGAAAGACAACTTAAGAGTGTAACACATGAGAAGATATAATGGTGACTGGTGCACACAAGGAAAACGTGTTAAACTATCTCACTTTCTCACAAAGTTTCTCAAATCTCATTTTACAACAGAAAACGACACAGTCACATTACCAAACAATATTATAACGCTTTGACCCTTAAATCACACAGTCTTAAATACATACTGTACATCTTGAAGTTGAGCTCAGACTGACGAGAGACAGAAACTAACATGACTAACACTTACCTTCACAATAAGAATCAGAATTTAAAGAATAAAAAATAAAGGCTTAAAGATGCAAACAAATACAGTATTCAAAATACCAAGAAGAATAAACATGTCAACAGTAAAACTGGTGAGGGATTATGATGAAATTAATAAACATTGTAAAAGAACAATAACCATAAGAAATAAAAAAAAAAAAGAATGATTTCCTATCACATCTTCTATCTGTTACACTTTACTAAATGTTTTGCATTAGAACAACTTTTAAAAACACAATAACAAGCTAAATGACTGAAGTTAAACATTTGTTCTCATTTTAACAGATGTCTTGGGGACACTGGAAAAGTTGGGAGATGAAGACTTCATCGTCTTTAAATGGTTCCTAAGTGATACATCAGAAATCCCAAAGAGTCATCTGGACAAAGCAGACAGGCCAGACACTGTAGATAAGATAGTAGAGACCTGCAAACAACAGTCTGTGGAGGTGGTGAAGAAAACCTTAAAGAAGATCAAGAGGAAGGATCTAGTGGAGGAATTATCAAACATCAGCAGAGGATTACACGGTAAGCTACAGGACAGAAACATGAAACTGAGACATGATGTGATCAGTGATCAAAAGATGAAATAATGCCGTCTTCAGTGATCACTGATCACACAAGTCTTCTGCCAAAGTGATACTGAAACTGTTTGTAGTGTTAAAGATGGATCACTTTACTTGAGTTGACTTATGTGGTGTTGTGGGACCAGGTGAGGACATTACTGATGTAGATGATTGGTCATCCTCTCTACTTCAGATTCATCAATACATAATAATGTGTTGATTGAGATTGAAAAACTTTACCTCAATCTCAGTCAACACAGGAGCTGCACACTACATTCTTTTCTCTCTGAGGTTCACAATCATCCCCTTTTCTTTTTCTGACATTCAGGAACAGGTTGTTATCATGACATCATGTCAGTAGATCTGACACCTACAGTCTGTTGGCACTTTCATCATCACAGTTATTAGACCGATGATTGTGTTGTTGCTAGTTGGTCAGCCACAATACTACTGATCCATGTATTCCTTTAACTCTCAGTAGTGATGACTTCATGAGTTTCTTTAATGATAAAATTTTAACTATTGGGGACAAAGTCAATCACCTCCTGGCCTCAATAAACTCTGATTCATCTTCTAACACAGAATACCTAGAAATCGCTGTTAAACCTGATACTTTAGACTGTTTCTCTCCAGTCAACCTTACAGAATTAACTTCAATGATTACTTCATCCAAACCATCAACTTGTCTCTTAGACCCGATTCCAACTAGGCTGCTCAAGGAAGTATTCCCCTCAGTTAGCACTTCCTTGTTAGATATGATTAATCTGTCTTTGGTGACAGGTTATGTACCACAGTCCTTTAAGGTAGCTGTAATTAAACCACTTCTTAAAAAGCCTACTCTTGATTCCGAGGTTCTAGCCAACTATAGGCCGATATCAAACCTTCCCTTTCTCTCTAAGATCCTTGAGAAAGCAGTTGCTAATCAGCTGTGTAACTTTCTCCATAGTAACAGTTTATTTGAGGATTTTCAGTCTAGATTTAGAGCTCATCATAGCACAGAGACTGCACTGGTAAAAGTTACAAATGACCTTTTAACCTCATCAGACAATGGACTTATCTCTGTCCTCATCCTGTTAGACCTTAGTGCTGCCTTTGACACTATTGATCATCAAATCCTGTTGCAGAGACTTGAACATTTAATTGGCATTAAAGAAACCGCATTGAAATGGTTTATATCATATTTATCTGATAGATTTCAGTTTGTAAATGTTCATGATAAATCCTCCATGCAAACAAAAGTTAGACATGGTGTTCCTCAAGGCTCAGTGCTTGGACCAATACTATTCTCCTTATATATGCTTCCTTTAGGAATCACTCAATAAATGTTCATTGTTATGCACACAATTATATCTATCAATAAAGCCAAATAAATTTAACCAATTAACTAAACATGCGCTACACTACATGCATTAAGGACATAAAGTTATTGTGCTTGGCCCTAAACACCTTAGAAACTCATTATCAAATGACATAATTACTCTGGATGGCATTACTCTGGCCTCCAGCTCCACTGTAAGGAACCTAGGAGTTATATTTGATCAGGATTTGTCCTTTAATTCCCACATAAAACATATCTTCTTTCATCTGCATAATATTGCAGAAATTAGACATATCCTGTCTCAAAATGATGCTGAAAAACTAGCCCATGCATTTGTTACTTCTAGGCTGGACTACTGTAATTCATTATTATCAGGCTGTCCTAACAAGTCTCTAAAGACTCTCCAGCTGGTCCAGAATGCAGCTGCTCGTGTTCTGACAAAAACTAGAAAGAGAGATCACATTACTCCCATCTTGGCTTCACTGCATTGGCTTCCTGTAAAATTCAGAATAGAATTCAAAATCCTCCTCCTCACCTTCAAAGCTCTTAATGGTCAGGCTCCATCATATCTTAAAGAACTGATAGAACCTTATGAACCTACTAGAACACTGCGCTCCCAGCTCATAGAACCTTAGGAACCTACTAGAACACTGCGCTCCCAGCTCATAGAACCTTAGGAACCTACTAGAACACTGCGCTCCCAGCTCATAGAACCTTATGAACCTACTAGAACACTGTGCTCCCAGCTCATAGAACCTTATGAACCTACTAGAACACTGTGCTCCCAGCTCATAGAACCTTATGAACCTACTAGAACACTGCGCTCCCAGCATGCAGGCCTACTTGTGGTTCCTAGTATCTCTAAGTAGAACAGGAGGCAGAGCCTTCAGTTCTCAGGTTCCTCTCCTGTGGAACCATCTCCCAGATTGGTTCCGGGGGGCAGAACCCTCTCTACGTTTAAGAGTAGGCTTCAAACGTTCTTTTGTGATAAAGCTTATAGTTCGGGCCGGTTCCAGCTCCTAGTTTATGCTGCTATAGGCTTAGACTGCCAGGGGACTCCCATGATGCACTGGGCTCCTCTCTCCTCCTCCCCCCTCTCTCTCTCTCTCTCTCCATCTATATCCATTAACATTCATGTACTATTACAGTTTTCCAAAACTTCGCTGATTGTGCCAAAACTCTACACACAAGTAAACATGACACAACACTGGGAAATATACCATTCACATCTGTGTCAAATTGAAACTCTGCTATCAAAACCTAACAATCCTTTGTCAAAATGTAACTCTGATGACAAAATGACACATACTTGCATCATATGCATACACTTTCAGATCAGGGGGAACACACTTTGATTTTCACTGTTTATTCAGAAGGCACATTTTCAAACGACCAAAAAAGCACATAGGCCTACTCAATATTGTACATTGCAGTAACGTGAATTCAGATAAAGCAAAAAAAAAAGAAAAGAAAAAAACTATACTGTAAATACAGAAAATCATGGCAATTGTGCATACGTGGGCTCATGGATCCCACCGTCTGTTGGGGTCTGGCCACAGGACCTCATCGACATCGCAAGCAATGTCTTCTCCCGCTAGCCACCGGGGAAAATATCCCCTTGCATGTCGAAACCATCCATGGATTGCTGTCACCTGAATGTTGCCTCAGGCCTGTTCCATTGCCTGCAGAAGAGGCATGCGGGCATGTGGTTGGCTGTCATATACATGCCATCTCCAAGCTGAAAAGAATTCCTCTATAGGGTTTAAAATTGAGTGTAAGGGAGCAAGTATACCACTTCAAATTGATTGTAGTTGGTGAACCAGGCTTGGACCAGAGCAGCCTGATGGAAACTGACATTATCCCATACCACCACAAACCTGGGCTGATCTGGTCTGTCCTGGTCTGTTCTGTACAACTATATTATGGAGAGCATCTAGAAATGTGAGTATATGTTGGCTATTGTATGGACCTAGTTTTGCATGATGATGCAGAAGCCCTCGAAGGCTTATGGCAGCACACAATGTGATATTTCCCCCCACGCTGCCCCGGGACGTGCACAATTACCCTTTGGTATCCCGTCGTCTTGTTTTGCTCAGGTCGAATCCAGCTTCGTCAATGAAAATGAGTTCATGAGGCTGTGCAGCTCCATCCATGGCCAAGATTCTCTGTAACAAAAAAAACAAATTACTACAGTGCTACACATACAGAACCCCCACCCCATCACACAAGTACCTGTGTAGCTCTCCGAATGGATCCATGTGGTACTGATATGGTACATATTCAGCTGCTACTGGATTTCACCAATACTGTATTGTAAATGTAAAGGACAGTTACACTTACCCATACATATTCACGTCGAAGTCCTTTGACCCTGACACTGTTCCTCTCAAATGGGACCCTGTAGACCTGCTTCATGGTGATGTTGTGTTTTCCCAAGATGCGTCTGATGGTAGTGGTGGTCACATGGTTTAAGTTGTTGAACAATTGCCTGTCTGCAAGTATTTTCTGTCTTAGCTGGTGGAGACAGATGGCATTGTCTGCCCTCACTAGGTCCACAATGGCAAGTTCCTGCTGTTGTGTGAACAGGCGTTGGCGTCCTCCCCCAGAATGTCTTCTAGTCATTCTACAGAAATACAACCACACACACCGTCATTGGGTTGCTTCTTTTTCTTACAGTACTTTACTGTATATACTGTATCATCCACTGTACTGAAACATCTCAATATAAGTAATCATTGTATGTTTCACAAAAACTACCACTTAGCACCCTGCAATACCCTGTACACGTGATGTGGTAATGTGATATACTGTAGTACAGTGCTGTACATCTGAGTAGAGTAGAAGGTAGAGAGGTGAAGACATACCTGTTTTCCAGTCGGAACGTTCTTATTACAGATGCCACTGTGAAGCGGCTTAGATGTGGGTGGACTCTCTGCCCAGCTTCCCTCATAGTCAGGCCATGGTTGATGACATGGTCCACCAAAGTTGCTGTTATATCATCAGATAGGGGTCTGTGCATGACCTCTTCGACCTTGACCTTGACCACCTTGATGATGATGATGATGATGATGTCGTCGTCGTCGTCGTCCTCCTCCTCCTCCTCCTCCTCCTCCTCCTCCTCCTCCTCCTCCTCCTCCTCCTCCTCCTCCTCCTCCTCCTCCTCCTCCTCCTCCTCCTCCTCCTCCTCCTCCTCCTCCTCCATCCATGCTTGCAAAGTTCTTGAACTAAACTGAGGGCTTTTTGTAGCTGGCTGATTGGTGTTCAATTTTGCAAGTAAGTGCCTTCAGGTGTGTATTTGAGTGGTTTCAATTACCCAATGTGTTTTGTATTTTGGATACATGTTTTCCAAATGGCACCCTGAGATTTCATTTTTGAACGAAGTGTCTTATGTATGAAATAGAGTGTAGTAGCAGGACCAAGTGTGTTGCGTAAAGGAGT
>NC_070596.1:31514875-31589875 GCF_027409825.1 Scomber japonicus | reverse complement strand
CATGTATTCAAACTGTGTTTTTGATCTATTTCAGATTTTTGTTTTAATTTACACACAACTGCACAACGCAGGCAAGTGCTGAACTGAGTTTTGCCATGCTTACATTACATTTATAACTGACTTCAAATACCTGATGTTAATCATATTATATCTGTATAATCACTGTGGAATGATGCTAAATGCTAATTGATGAGGACTTGGGTTGATTGGAGGTGTGGGAACACACAAAGGGAGGATTATATGGTTTAGTATTTGCTTCTGTCTGATCAGATTTTCTTCACGTGTATTTGAATCATACAGCTTGTAATGATGAGTTTAATATTTCAGATGACACAGGCCATGTGGGAACACTTGTATTCATTCATGTAGTTTATTTTCTAAGCAGTGATATTTGAGTGGTTGCAGTATATTGTGTTATTCTACATGAAATCATGTTTCTGTGAATGATGAATAAAGTGTGAGCTTGATGAAATCAGTTTGCTCAGAGTGTCTTCACTGGATCATCAGCTGCTTTCTGAGTCTGTTGAAGCTTCTGCTGAACTTTGTTCATTAAATGTCTGTTTGACTTTATTCTGAGCAGCAAGTCTGACAGAGACTCAAAGAAAACACAGCTCACAGCATCATAATGAACATATCCTGAAGAATATTACATCCACTCTGGATAATGATGTTTTCTGTAGTGACCACTAGATGGAGCCACAGCTGATATGGACTAAAGGAAACCTGAGCACACTGAACTGATATTACAAGAAGGATCAAGTGTTTAAACTGTGCACACTTCAAGTAGCTCTTCAAGTGTTTTGCACTCAATACAAACTAGAACTGATATTATAACTGATATATATATATATATAACTTATATTAAATGTAAAATGTTCATATTTTAACTTCAGTCTAATGAACAAGAACATCCACATGGTAGAAAACATGCAAAAATATAAATAAAACCTGGCAGTAATGTTGTGTATCAATAAAGTTAAATTGAATCTATAATTGAGTAATTCTTCATTTTGTCCACCAGGTGGAGACAGAGTCCATGTTGTTCACTGAGCAGCATCACAGAGAAATCACATTTATAAACTATTAACAGTCATTTTAGTTCATTAGTGTTTTATTTTATCATGTAAATCATTTTCTTTATTTATGAGGAATATTTTTTATATATTTCTAAATATTTACAGCTCGTTCAGTCATCAGGAATCATAATGTAAAACTAGATATTTGCTGATTGTTTAGTTTTTGCTTTATATTTTTATTTGATATATTTTTGCATTTTTTTTTCAATGTGAAATTTCTTGTTCATTTTGTTAAATCTTGTGTTTGTCTTGTTTGTGTGTATTTAATATTACAGTTGGACAGTTTTACCCAGATTTCAAATATAAAAAGGAAAACAAAGAATAAAACCATTAAGTGGCAAATAATATTTTATTATCATTGAATCATTAGCTGTATGTTCAAATATAAAAAGGAGAGTAAATGTGTTTAATGGCAATTTAAAGAAAACATGTAATACCATTTAAATGAGTTAATCATATCTTGTCCTTACATTTGTTTAATTACACATATATACTCAACCAGAGAAACTGATCATTTATGTGAAAATGCTCATAACTGTGTTTCTGTACAACATGAGCTGCATATATCTGAATCTGATGTTGAGGTTTTAGTCTTTTAAAAACCTCGTCTGTAAAACATTATTTTTAATTTAAGAACATTTACACCTGAAGGATTCATTAACTGCCTGGATCTGCAAGAAAGGTACAAACATAAAAACATAAAACCATCAATGAGAACAAATAAGTCATAAAAACTGAGTCTGCTGGATGATTTGAAGCAAGTGTTCAAACCTGCTAAATGACTCACTGGATAAATATTAATACATAGTAGAGTGGTCTACTATAGTGTATAATAATAATAATGTTCAGAATAAACAATGACAGATTTCTACAGAGAGGTTAGATAGTTAATGAACCCTGAGAGAAAGATTATATATTAATGACAGAACTATCTAAAGTACATTAAAGCTGTTAAAATAAAACCATTTGAACCTGTAGAGTTTATCCAGCTCTAACAGACGGGCTGCAAAATAATACAAACTATAATTATTTATTTATCTTTAGGGGTGCTGGGTTTATATTTAGGGGGCTTGAGCACCAATAAAAGGACAAGGACAACAGGCATTAACTCAAAAATGTGGTATAATTTAATTTAAATGTTCATAATTTCCCAAAAATATGTGTAAACAGGCATGAAGTTGGTTAAAAAGGTAGTAGTCTGTATCTCTAAATGTTTCATGGTGGATGTGAAGACAATAGGAAGGTGAATGAATAAAAACCTGCAGTGAAAACGTTCTGGGGGATTAAATCATAAGAACAGTAAATAGAGAACAAATTAATAACAAAAACAGGGTGTGGAAAGTCTACGTGGATGATTTGAAGCCAGAAATGAGAGTCACTTTCCCTCCCTGCTCCTCCTCCTCCTCCTCCTCCTGCCGGGTGGAGAGGAGGAGGAGGGCTCACAGATCTGACGCAGTGTTCCTCACTTCCACTCCCCGCTGCCAGGAAGCCTCACAGCGGCTCGGAAAGCTCAGAGAAACACTCACATCTACGGGGAGAGAGACCCGGAGGACGGGTTCTGGAGGCGATGAGGACGGCCGGGACGCAGAGAGGGCAGCGCCGGCACCGGAGCACACATATGGACTTAAACCCGGAGCTGTAACCGCGGAGGTTTGTTCTCATTGTGTGCTGAGTGGCGCAGGAGAAAAGGATGCCTCCGCGGCCACACACAGCCCTCCTGTTACGATCCAAACGCCAGATTATTCCCCGACAGAAAGTGTCTTCTCTGCCCGATCTGACGGACGCTTTGCTGCCGCTGATTCCTGAAGGACACCGTCCACCATGCGGCCCGCTCAGCACCCATGAAAACTCTCAATGAAAACAAGGAGCAGCAGGAGGAGGAGGAGGGGTCTGGCTGCAGAGCCATGGAGGACAAGGAGAACAATCTGAAAACGGCCAGGTTGTGGAGGGATGCCGCCCTACGCTCCAGGAAGCTGCGGAGCAACCTGCGCCAGCTCACCCTCTGCTCCAAGAACAACCAGATCATCCTGCCGGAGGATATATCCGAGATAGAGGTGCTCAACCTGGGCAACAACTCCCTGCAGGAGCTGCCAGACGGGCTGGGATCCACCCTTAACAACCTGCGCATCCTGGTCCTCCGCAGGAACAAGTTCTCCTGTGTGCCCTGCGTGGTGTTCGAGCTGGGGCAGCTGGTGGAGCTCGACATGAGCCACAACCTCCTGAGGAGCCTGTCTGAGGGTGTGAGCCAGCTGAAGGGCCTGAAGAAGCTCTGCATCAGTCACAACAAGATCCAGTCTCTGCCCGCTCAGATTGGAGCGCTGCAGTTTCTGGAGGAACTGGACATCAGCTTCAATGAGCTGCGAGACTTCCCCAGGTCCTTCAGCTGCCTCAACAGGCTGCGGACGCTCGACGCAGATCACAACAAGCTGAACCAGTTCCCCCCCGAGATCCTGGCGCTCAGCGACCTGGAGGAGCTCGACTGCTCTGGGAACAAGTTTGAGGTTTTACCAGCAGATATCATGAAGCTGCAGCCCATTAAAATCCTGTGGCTCAGCAGTCTCCACATGTCCTCGCTACCTGATGCTTTCTGTCACCTGCACAACCTGGAGAGCCTGATGCTGGATGGGAACAACCTCACAGCGCTGCCCGCTTCGTTTGGCAGCCTGCAAAGACTGAAAATGATCAATCTGTCCTCAAATGAGTTTGAGAACTTCCCCCAGGTGATTTTAAGCATCACAGGATTAGAGGAACTGTACCTGAGCAGGAATAAACTGACTCATATTCCAGAGGATATCGGGCAGCTGGGGAAGCTGGCGAACCTTTGGCTGGACAACAACAGTATCACATATCTGCCGGACTCCATCGTGGAGCTGGAAAAGCTGGAGGAGCTCGTCTTACAGGGTAACCAAATAGCCATACTGCCAGATAACTTTGGAAAGCTGTCCAGAGTGAACATCTGGAAGGTGAAGGATAACCCGCTCATCCAGCCGCCGTATGAGGTGTGCATGAAGGGGATTCCTTACATCGCCGCCTATCAGAAGGAACTCGCACATTCCCAGCTCGCTGTGAAGCCGCGGCTTAAACTGGTCCTGATGGGGATGAAGAACGCCGGGAAGACGCGACTCAGGCAGAGCGTGGTAAGCCGACAGCAGGACGCTGCAGGGATCCAGGGAAGCAAAGGAATCGAAGTCACCAACTGGGTGGCAGACGCTGATCGCTGTCTCACTTTTCTGGTGTACGATTTGTCAGGGAAGCAAAACTACGACCTCATCAAACCCTTCTTCCTGTCCCCTGGTGCTCTCTATGTTCTGGTCGTGAACCTTAAAACGTATTCACCCAAAAACTTTTATGCCAACGTCGGGTATTTCCTCCACCTGCTCAGTGCCAAAGTTCCCCACGCTGTCGTGTGCTTGGTGGGCACGCACGCCGACCTGTGTGGGGAGGTGGAGCTGGAGGAGAAGAGTCTGGACATCCACAGGCAGATCGGCCTGCAGGAGAAGAGGGACATCCAGAGTCTGAGGAGCCTGGCTCTGCAGGTGGACCAGGCGCTGGAGCAGGGCTTCAGCGTCCGCACCTCCAGCCCTCACGTCCTCTTCTATGGCGTCTCCGACAGGAACCTACGGAGGAGGAAAGCCCAGCTGCAGTACATGCTGAACCAGCGGCTGCAGATCCTGTCTCCTGTGCTGAGCGTCAGCTGCACAGAGACACAGAGGAACATTCAGAGGCTGCGGGAGAAGCTGATGTCTGTCGCAGACCACAGGGACATCTTCCCAAACCTCCACCGCGTGCTGCCCAAGTCCTGGCAGATGCTGGAGGAGCTGCACTTTAAGCCCAAAGACCTGTGGCTGTCGTGGTGGGACTCGGCCCGGCTGGGCCTGCAGGCGGGGCTGACGGAGGACCGGCTGCAGAGCGCACTGTCCTACCTGCACGAGAGCGGGAAGCTGCTTTACTTCGAGGACAGCCTGACACTGAAGGAGTATGTTTTCCATAATCTTCCACGTTTCATTGCAATCCTCAACGTCTTCTTCCAGAGGGACGAGTCCACGCTGCTGGACCGGCTGCTCTCTGAAGGGGAGAGGGGGGACAAAGGCCGGGTGAGCCTGGTGATAGAGGACGAGAAGGGGGAGAACCTCAGGGTCACCCATCTGCAGCATCATGTGGAGGGCTTCCTGCAGCACGGCCTCCTGCCCTCCAACATCATCCGTCTGCTCCTCCGGCCGCTCATCCAGACCCAGCAGGACCTCCATCTCATCATGGAGCTCCTGGAGAAGATGGGCGTCTGCTACTGCATCAACAAACCCCGCAGCAAACCTCTGAACGGGGCCACCGCCTGGTACAAGTTCCCCAGCTACGTCAGCAGTGAGGAGCCCCGAGCGGAGGCCTCGGCCAGCGGCGGCTCCGTCCCCCTGTGTCCACTCTTCTCTGTGGAGCAGCTGCACATCCAGTACAGATTCCCCTTCCTTTTCCCTCCTGGACTGTTTGCTCGCTTCAGCGTGCAGATAAACAGCCACGTGGTTCAGCGGTCGGACGGCAGGCATCAGATCTTTGCTTATCGGGGTAAAGTCCCGGTAGAGATCAGCCACCAGCCCTCCAAAGGGAAGCTGCAGGCAGAGACTTTGTCCATCACCAGCCACGCCTCGCTGCCCAACATCTGGACTGCGTGGCAGGCCGTCACCCCCCTGGTGGAGGAGCTGAACGTGCTGCTGCAGGAGTGGCCCGGCCTGCATTACTCTGTACATATCCTGTGTTCCAAGTGCCTGAAGAGAGGGTCATCCAGCCCACACGCCTTTCCAGGTAAGACCGCTTTAATCACTCATGTCTCAGGTCTGCTTTGAGAACAGCTGACAAGAACTAATTTTGGGCTTTAAAACTCAAGAAAACTGCAGGCTGATGTTTTAAAAAGAAAATACAGCATCTTTTTCAACACAGATCATCAAGTTCAATCCTGCAGATGTTTGGTGGTGACAGTAAAATCAACCACACGTCTGGTTCTGCTCAGATAAAACAGTTTGTGTGATGAATCCAAACCTCAGCGCGACTTCTGAACATGAGATTATAAAATGTCAAACTGAAAACCTGAGTCGAGTTTGTTGAATAGTGTCAGTCTCTTTTCATTCAGATGTTCTCAGCTTCGTATCTGTCGTCCGAGTGTCTGAGACTGTTTGTGGTCAAGTGATCTATAGGTTATACATATAAAGTAATATTATATATAAATACTTTACTGTTTAGAATATCTAACCTGTTTCCATCCTCAGACACAAACTTCAGTTACAGTCACTAAATATTCCGTTAATTATTTTATTGATTGATTGTTTGGTCCATAAAAAGTCAGAAAATTGTGAAAAATGTTGATCGTAAAGTGTTTCGTAAAGTTCAACATGACGTCCTCACATGGGAATTTTGACATTATTTCTTAAAGAGAAATGATGACTTGATTATGAAAGTAGTCAGAGATTAATTTATTGCAGATTTAAATCAGAAACAACACAACTAAAGGCAGGAAAAACACAAATAACAAAAAATGAGTATAAAATCATCAGATGATAAAGTTTTAACGTCGATAGGAGAATAGGATTTAATGAGTTTTAAAGACTAAATGATAAATAGAGAAAATAATCAACAGATTGAGTTTGTAGCTCTGCTGTGAAGTAAATCTGAAAAAAAGATGATGATGCAGTTTTGTATTCCTGGTATGTCTGCTGATCACATGACTGACCACATGACTGGTCACATGACTGATGGACTGGCAGTAAATAAGGAAGCAGAGATGCCTCAAACTCTGATGAAGGACATTATTCAGTCTTTATTTAACATTAGTTAAATAAAGCGCTCTGCTCCTAAATCTTTAATAACTAGCTTTCTGCCTTTGCTTTTCAATCAACATTTAGTATCAGTCAGTGTGTGTGTGTGTGTGTGTGTGTGTGTGTGTGTGTGTGTGTGTGTGTGTGTGTGTGTGTGTGTGTGTAATGATTCCTCCTGTTCATACTGAGCATTAGATCATCATCATGTTTACAGGAAGTGATGGAGGACTAAACCCACAGTCCTCCTTCTGTGGAAACATGGATTATAAAGTTGATCTGAAGCTAATATGAAGCTTCAGAGTCTGAATGAGTCAAATCTTCATCTTCTATGTTTCAGTGTTACAGTGTTTTTAGTATCAAAGTTCTTTTTGTTTGAAACAGGAAACACTGAGAGGGAATCTGATACTAAAAAGACTGATACTACTAAAGTATCACACTACTACCACTATCATAGTACTACTACTAATTCTGTTACTATTAAAACAACAACTACTACAAAAAGTACCACTATTACTACTACTAAAGGTACTACAACTACAACTTCTTCTTCTACTACTGTAACAACTACTACTACTGTTACTAGTACCACTACGTTGACTTTTACTTACTACTACTACTACTACTACTACTAAAAAACATAACTACTACTACTACTCAAAAAAGTACCACTACTACTCAAAAAAGTACCACTACTACTACATAAAGTACTACTACTACTGTTACTGCTATTACTATTCAGAAAAGTACTACTACTACTACTACATAAATTACTACTCCATGTACTTTTCTACTCAGTATATGTGTCAGATATCTCTTGATATGAGTAACTCAGACTGCTGAAGCTCAATAGAAGCTGATCATCATGTTTAAATGACTGTGTGGATGTGCATTTTGAAGCAGATCTGTTAATAGTCAGTGTGAACAGGAGGAATGATTACAGAGAGGAACAGATTGGAAACACAGTGAACTGGTCCTTTAAACAGATTCAGGAGATGGGAGTCAGCGGGTGGAGGCTGAACAAAGGCTGCAGCTCCTGATGTTAGGCTGGACGGGGTTGGGAGGGGTTGGGGGGTTGGGGGGGGTGTACAGAGATAATCCTGATGGGGGGATGGAGGAGGATGTCACGGCAGCTTGACCTGCTTTTATTCCTTGGATAGTAGTTTGAGCCAATGAGAACGCATTGCCCTCCACACAGAGACTGATGGGATGTGAAGTTAAAGTCAGGATGGAGATCAAAGTTAATATTGATTATCTGCTGGTGGAGTCTGATCTGAGCCTTATATTCACAGCTGCTGAACACATGAAATATGTATCTGACATGTTGAAATATCAGCTGCAGCTTTCTGACTCGTTTTTTAAGGAGCTTCTTCTAAACTGCCGAGCTGATCAGCTTTAGTGATCTGATCTGATCTGATCTGATCTGATCTGATCTGATCTGAATGACTGTTGAAGTGAACATGAATCCTCCAGACTACAGTGAAGACGTCTCACTCTGACGGTTATTATAACTACAGAAACACTGATTGAACAGTGATGTTACAGAGTGGAGCGTCTTCCTTCACAGAGGATCTTTGGTCGAGTACAGACACTCAGAAAATGACTCTGAATTAATTAGAGCTGATTATTGTGGTTGAGACAGTCAGTCAGTTAATTGGTCATTTGATTCATTTTTCAAACACACATGATTCTTTAGTTTCAGTTTCTTCAGGTTCAGTTTTTGCTGCTTTTCTCTGTTTTTATGATTATAAACTAAAAGAGGTCACTTTCAGCATTTTCTGTCCAAAATAATCGATATAATTGTAAAAAAAATCTCTAGCAATTATTCTCTAATCCGATACTAATTGTAGTAAAAATGCAGTTATCATTATATTTCTAGTTTAGATAATTAATTTGCTTTAGGTTATAATTTCCTACAAAGTTAGCTGAGAAGAAGTAATAATAATTTGGCACTAATAAGAAAATAATGATAATTAAAGCTGCAAGCAGCGATGAACGGGCCCTCGCCACCCCATGCATGTCGGGTTACAGATACAATAGAGCTTTGTGCTGGTCAGCGCTCGGGCCTTAATAATATTGATTTATTATTGGGAATTGTAATCCAGCTACATGAATGAATTAAAAAAATCAACATTAAATGGTTTAATAGAAATCTCCCTCTGCTGTCTGCTGTAAGTTTTTATCAAACTGCATTAGAATAATAATTACGCAGCTTTTATATTAAATATGAACAGATTCATGCTGAGGCTTTGAGTGTTTCCATCAGAGAGAAATCTGCAGGTTATTTTCTGTATTAATGTGTGCATGTGACGTCATTAAATTAGTTGTTTTGTTGGATAAACGGCTTTAAAACCACTAAAATATCACAGAAGACAAAGAAAAGCAGCAAATTCTCACATTTAAGAAGCTAGAATCTACTTTTTAAAAAGGTTTTCCTTGAAACTCTATAAAACTGAGCTTCTGACGTGGGTTTGAGTTGAGTCTCCTGATGTTTGCAGCTCTGCTCTGATAGAAAGTGAAGAATGTGTTGTGTTGAGGTCCGACTCTGATGTGATAAAATAGTTTCCGCGTGTTGTGTGAGAGATTACAGCTGTGATGTTTAATGAATCGTTTTATATCCGGGGGGCAGATAGCGGACGCTCAGACGTCTCTTTCTGCCCGGCCGATCAACCGAACTGGGAAACGCTTTGGAGCTGCAGAAAAGAAAACAGCTCAGATTGTATCGCAGTGTGTGTTTGCAGCCGCTGAGGAATTTCCTCCCCGAGTCACATGATGAGATGAGATGTGATGCGGTTTCTACTCTGGAGTCTGAAACGTGATAAAATGTGTTTGCTGTGTTGACAGGTGGCTGCAGGGAAATGTTCATTCAGTCAGAAATGAAAAACGGTTTGCTGTTTGCTGTGTTGGAATCATTAATAGATTTCTACTCCGTCACATTTTAAACTGATATCAGGATAATTTTCTTCATTAAACTGATGAACTGAGTCAGTTAAAAACATGATAATCAATATAACTGTATGAAAGGGTTGATGATGTTTGTTAGTGTCCATGTGGTTTAGTTTAAATGTAAAGGGTTAAAAGGTGAAAATAAATGAATAACTTCACACATTCTTTTTTTGTGGACCCAGCATCAAATTTCTGCTTTTAATCCATTTAGAGAGAATATATTAGAGGATTATGGTAAAAATGTCTAAGTGGTGTAACCATAAAAACTTAGTCCCAAATAATTCAACTTGCTTAAAAACAGTAATTATTAACATATTTAAGTAATAAATAATTATTTGTAGGTGGATCAAATATTTAATATTTATCATTCTTTTGTGGTTACACCATTTGACATTTTCAGGAGCATTCAGTCTTTTGGTATAAAATGGGTCAAATGTCATTTCAAATCTCTCTTATTGATCTTTTTTTAAATATATTGATTATATTGAACTGGGCGTAACCTCCATGATGTCTTGCTGCGGAGTTCAGTCTGAATTTATCTAGAAAACCAACAAAAATACTAAATGTACATTTTAACAAACCTGATGCTGCTTTTTAAATCTAGTTTAATGATTTATTAATTCATCATCTTACCAACCGGTGCACATACATACAGGGTTGCTCCTCAGTTAACAACATTACTGCTGTTTTATGTGTTAAATCTCTAATTTCAGTGTTTCAGAGTTTAATCAGTGACAGTGTAGAACAAGAATCCAGCTTTCTGACACAAACACACTGACTGCCAATAAGAAATCTACTTAAATAACCAATTATTGCATCCAGACGTGCATCAGCTAACGGAGTATCTACCAAGGTGTGCTGGGTCATGTGACTTCAGGCCAATCATTAACCCAGACAGGCGGGAGGAGAGCGTCCAATAAAAGTGTAACTAAAGGAGGGATACATGTTCACATACAGTATGAATCATGTTTCTAATAATAAACCTGATCAGTGATTGGTTGTCTTCAGCAGTAGCAGTAACAGTGACAGAGTTGTTCTGAATGACCCCTGTAGTTACCTGAGCAGGTGGTACGATCCAGTCAGGTGAACTGTGGTCTGTAGTGAGGAAGAGGAGGGAGGAGAGGAAGAGGAAGCAGCTGATTGGTTATTCTTGTTGAATGTCACAGGATTCATTTTGGAATCTGTCATCCGGACGTCTCCAGGCCCAGATTACCTGTGAGACCAGAAAGCACAGACAACTCCGGGGAAGAAGTTTAGCTTATTGATGCATTAATAGAACATGAATGTTAATGGATATAGATGGATGGATAGAGAGAGAGAGGGAGGAGGAGAGAGGATAGATGGATGGATAGAGAGAGAGAGGGAGGAGGAGAGAGGATAGATGGATGGATAGAGAGAGAGAGGGAGGAGGAGAGAGGATAGATGGATGGATAGAGAGAGAGAGAGGGAGGAGGAGAGAGGATAGATGGATGGATAGAGAGAGAGAGAGGGAGGAGGAGAGAGGATAGATGGATGGATAGAGAGAGAGAGAGGGGGGAGGAGAGAGGAGCCCAGTGCATCATGGGAGTCCCCCGGCAGTCTAAGCCTATAGCAGCATAAGCTAGGATGTGGAACCGGCCCCAACTAGAAGCTTTATCACAAAGGAACGTTTGAAGCCTAGTCTTAAATGTAGAGAGGGTTCTGCCCCCCGGAACCAATCTGGGAGATGGTTCCACAGGAGAGGAACCTGAGAACTGAAGGCTCTGCCTCCTGTTCTACTTTTAGAGATACTAAGAACCACAAGTAGGCCTGCATGCTGGGAGCGCAGTGTTCTAGTAGGTTCATAAGGTTCTATGAGTTGGGAGCGCAGTGTTCTAGTAGGTTCATAAGGTTCTATGAGCTGGGAGCGCAGTGTTCTAGTAGGTTCATAAGGTTCTATGAGCTGGGAGCGCAGTGTTCTAGTAGGTTCATAAGGTTCTATGAGCTGGGAGCGCAGTGTTCTAGTAGGTTCATAAGGTTCTATGAGCTGAGAGTACAGTGTTCTAGTAGGTTCATAAGGTTCTATGAGCTGAGAGTACAGTGTTCTAGTAGGTTCATAAGGGTCTATGAGCTGGGAGCACAGTGTTCTAGTAGGTTCATAAGGTTCTATGAGCTGGGAGCGCAGTGTTCTAGTAGGTTCATAAGGTTCTATGAGCTGGGAGCGCAGTGTTCTAGTAGGTTCATAAGGTTCTATGAGCTGAGAGTACAGTGTTCTAGTAGGTTCATAAGGTTCTATGAGCTGGGAGCACAGTGTTCTAGTAGGTTCATAAGGTTCTATGAGCTGAGAGTACAGTGTTCTAGGAGGTTCATAAGGTTCTATGAGCTGGGAGCGCAGTGTTCTAGTAGGTTCATAAGGTTCTATGAGCTGGGAGCACAGCTTTTAATGACCCGTTATGGTTTTAACAGAGAACATAAAAGTGAACCAGGAGCTGCTTCAGTGTTTCAGTGTTTACAAACTGAGCCGCTGCACATGTTGAAGCGTGATATGCAAAAGCTCACAGATGAGCAGCTCTTATTGAACTGTGACAGGGACACAGAGTCTGAACACTGATATGAAGACTGATATATTCACTAAGGTTGTTTTTCCTCTGGATGGATCAGAGGATGTTTGACTCTGAGTCTGAGGAGCTTAGTGAGACTTAGAGCACAGACACAGATCTGATGGAGAGTTTCTGGGACTCAGTGAACACACAAATACACACTGTAGTAAATATATAAAGTTAATGTAGTAAATATATAAAGTTACTGTAGTAAATATATAAAGTTACTGTAGTAAATATATAAAGTTAGTGTAGTAAATATATAAAGTTACTGTAGTAAATATATAAAGTTACTGTAGTAAATATATAAAGTTACTGTAGTAAATATATGTGATCTTTTAAAAGGTTTAATTGAAACTGAACCCAGTCTGAGTTAATATATCGGTCCAGTTCTGTTAAATCATTACCGCACCATTAACCATTAACACACCGGTTCAGGTGGAATATGTTTTATTGTGTTTCTAATAAAATTAATGTTTAAATAAATGAATAACTCAAATAACCCAGTCTTTAATAGCAAAGTATTTAAATGCATGAAACTCCCCAAAATATACTGACTCATACACTCATACACAGGTTTTAACAGCTTCTACACTTTATATGAGCCGGTGTTACTTCACATCACATCAAAGGAAACTACTCTGACTTAAATTAATGTCCTAGAGACCTAACCCTAACCCTTAACTTAACTTTAAACCAACGCTTCACTCTAAAATCTAATTATTTATATTAACAGGAACTTCATTTTGGAGGCGAGTCCCCAAAATGTGACTGTAAACAGCACCGACCTGTTTGACTGAACTTTAACTGTCAGATAAATGTAGTGATGAGAAGAGAGTAGTTTAAAATGATACTCAGAAAAAAACACATCTAAAAACATTAAATAAATAAGTAAATAGGTAAGATGAACTACAGGAAATATAAAAATAGGTTTAAAATAAGGTTAAAAATAAGTTTAAATGAGAGGAATGTTCATGATGATGTCAGAGTGAAATACTGACACCTCTAAACTGAAGTAAATATACTGAACACACACTCTCTCACACACACACAGACACACACACACACACACACACACACAGACACACACACACACATACCTTAGCAGACGGACCTCTGGTTTCGGAGTCGTGTTTTTGTCCTTTTATGGATGTTTCAGTGAACGCAGCAGACTAAACACTGCAGAACAAAACTCACAGAAACAGAAACAACCTTCATGAGTCTGAACCTCACACACACACACACATACACACACACACACACACACACACACACTTATACATGCACACACACAGAGACACACACACGCACACAGACACTACTACTACACACACACACACACACACACACACACACTGCTACACACACACACACACACACACACTCATACACTACTACACACACACACACACACACACACACTCTACTTTTATTTTTACATTTCAGAGAACAGCAGTGTAAATGTGATTAAAACTAATAATCACATTTAAAGTTAAAGTTATTATAAGTTAATAAGTTAAGTTATAGTTATTAAACCAGCTGATTGACTGACTGCAGCTCTTCTACTTTAACGTTTAAATACCCGACTCGCTTGAATGCATCACGTCTGGCTGTAATACTGCAGTACTTTCACTCTGCTGCTCGGCCAGTTTCTCTTCATCCACTTAAAGGATCCGCTGGGATTAAAAACAACAAGTCACACTTTACTCCAGATGGTCAGTGAACGCAGCACGGCCGGTGGAAGTTCAGCCAGGATTCACTCTGACTCCTGCAGCGGCTGGTCAGTGAACGCAGCACGGCCGGTGGAAGTTCAGCCAGGATTCACTCTGACTCCTGCAGCGGCTGGTCAGTGAACGCAGCACGGCCGGTGGAAGTTCAGCCAGGATTCACTCTGACTCCTGCAGCGGCTGGTCAGTGAATGCGGCACGGCCGGTGGAGGTTCAGCCAGGATTCACTCTGACTCCTGCAGCGGCTGGTCAGTGAACGCAGCACGGCCGGTGGAAGTTCAGCCAGGTTTCACTCTGACTCCTGCAGCGGCTGGTCAGTGAACGCAGCACGGCCGGTGGAAGTTCAGACAGGTTTCCCTATGACTTCTGCAGCGGCTGGTCAGTGAACGCAGCACGGCCGGTGGAAGTTCAGACAGGATTCACTCTGACTCCTGCAGTGGCTGGTCAGTGAACGCAGCACGGCCGGTGGAGGTTCAGCCTGGTGTCACTCTGACTCCTGCAGCAGCTGGTCAGTGAACGCACCACGGCCGTTGGAGGTTCAGCCAGGATTCCCTCTGACTCCTGCAGCAGCTGGTCAGTGAACGCAGCACGGCCGGTGGAAGTTCAGACAGGTTTCACTCTGACTCCTGTAGCAGCTGGTCAGTGAATGCAGCACGGCAGGTGGAGGTTCAGTCAGGTTTCACTCTGACTCCTGCAGCAGCCGGTCAGTGAACGCACCACGGCCGGCAGCGGCTCAATAAACGAGACATAAAGATGAATCAGATGTTTGAAGTGAAGCTTAAATATTAACATTTATAGTTAATTTATTTTTATTGACCCGTCAGACAGAAAGTGAAAAACAGGTTATCATGTAGAGCAGAGACCTTCCCTTTAGATTCCCCCTCTACCTCCTCTTCCCCCTCTTCCTCCTCTTCCCCCTCTTCCCCTTCTTCCTCCTCTTCCCCTTCTTCCTCCTCTTCCCCTTCTTCCTCCTCTTCCTCCTCTTCCCCCTCTCCCTCCTCATCCCCCTCTTCGTCCTCTTCCTCTTCCTCCTCTTCCCCCTCTTCCTCTTCTTCCCCCTCTTCCTCCTCTTCCTCCTGCAGTGACTCAGCTTCATGTCTGTCCGTGTTACAGCTCTCAGTTCTGTGGAAATGAACGGCGGCTCGGACATAAAGGAGCTTCTGTGTCGGAGCTCCGAGCGTCTGTGACTCTGCTGGTTGTGACAATGAGACTCTTCACACATCAGCTGCTCTCAGGCTGCTGCTGCTTTCTGACTCCACTTCTGTTCAACACATACAGAAAGACAAGAAGCTGCTCAAACTGAGGCTGAGTCACTTCCAGCATGCAGGGTTTACTGGAGGAGAGATGCTGTCATCAGTTTAAAGCTGAAACAGCAGATTGAGATATTACTCATAAAGGTGCAGCTCCTACTTTTCACTATTATACTTCATGAGCTGAAAATGTGATTAGTGAGATTTTTTTTTCTTTTCATGTGTTTGTGTTTCAGTCTGAAAAATCATATTAACCCTCCTGTTGTCTTTGAGTCAAGGAAGGGAGGAAGAAAAGAAGGGAGGGAAAGGAGGGAGGGAGGGAGAAAGAAAAGAGGAAGGAAGGAAGGACAGAGGAAAGGAGGGAGGGAGGGAGGGAGGGAGGAAGGAAGGAGGGAGGGTGGAAGGAAGGGAGGAAAGGAGGGAAGGAAGGAAAGAAGGAAGGAAGGAAGGAAGAAAGAAGGGAGGGAGGGAGGATGGAAAGAAGGAAGGGAGGAAAGGAGGAAGGGAAAGGAGAGAGGGAGGGACGGAGAAAGGAAAAGAGGAAGGAAGGAAGGAGGGAGGGAGGAAAGAAGGAAGGAAGGAAAGGAGGAAGGAAGGAAGAACAGAGGAAGGAAGGAAGGAAGAACAGAGGAAGGAAGGGAGGAAGGACAGAGGAAAGAAGGAAGAGAGGCTGTTTAGAGCCTTCTGAATCAATAGATCTCTGTCTTATTTAACCCTCCTGTTGTCCTTGAGTCAAGGAACGAAGGGAGGGGGGAAGAAGGAAGGAAGGAAGGAAAGGAGGGAGGAAGGAGGGAAAGAAGGAAGGAAAGGAGGGAAGGAAGGAGGGAGGGAGGGAAAGAAAGGAGGGAGGAAGGAAGGAGGGAGGAAAGAAGAAAGGAGGGAGAAAAGAGAGAAGGAGGGAAGGAAGGAAAGGATGGAGGAAAGGAGGGAGGGAGGGATGAAGGAAGAGAAGGAGGGAGGAAGGAGGGAAGGAAGGAAAGGAGGGAGGAAGGAGGGATGAAGGAAGGAAAGGAGTGAAGGAAATCTGTATAATCTGTTCATATATTGGAGTTTGGTATCGGCTCCAGTTTGAGTCTGGCTGTAGTTTGTGTCTCTTTGTGTTTTGACGTTAGAAGCAGCGCGATGATCGGAGCTGAGCGGCGTGTTCGGACTCGTCGAGCTCGGTGTGTGTTTAGCTTCCTGTTTTAGCCTCAGCGTATTTATCTGAGTGTCGGTGAGTAATCTCATAGAGAGGATGACAATCCTGTTACATCAGCGCTCTGTAAGCCGCGCTGCTTTATCTCAGACATGTGACGGCAGGTTCAGGTCGGACACGCAGTGATGTCACAGGATGAACGCTGTCATGTGACCTGTGAATTATCTCTGGTGCTGAGCAGAAATCAGCTGTGCTTCTATTCATATAGAAAGTTTTACTACAGTTACTAACACACTGACATCATGTTGGATAATCACTCACAGATCAGGTTTTACTTTGTTAGATCTGAAAATAAGAAAACTGAAAACAATCAGCAGCCTTTTACAGTAAATTCTGCTGTAATCACTCTTTTATAATCCATGGTGGGTAATTATACTGAACATTACAGCAGGCTGCAGTGAATTCAGATTTAACTGTAATTACAAGTAATTACTGTGATTAGTGAACAACACCATACAGTCATTCTGTGGTTTGTGGTTCAAGGTTAATACATAAGGCTCAGTGGTGAATCCATCCATCAGTTAAACTAGATTTAAAAGCAGCATCAGGTTTGTTAAAATGTACATTTAGTATTTTTGTTGGTTTTCTAGATAAATTCAGACTGAACTCAGCAGCAAGACATCATGGAGGTTACGCCCAGTTCAATATAATCAATATATTAAAAAAAGATCAATAAGAGAGATTTGAAATGACATTTGACCCATTTTATACCAAAAGACTGAATGCTGCTGAACATGTCAAATGGTGTAACCACAAAATGTCAAATGGTGTAACCACAAAATGTCAAATGGTGTAACCACAAAAGAATGATAGATATTAAATATGTGATCAGCTACAGTGTGTTTAAGTGGACTTATACTAATAATGACTTCATTTGGACGAAGGAAGAAAAGAAGGAGAAAAAGAAGTGAAATCCTTAAAGAGAGAGAACTGAGCAGCTGCATAAAGGACCAGGAGAAGATTGGATAATGTAAAGATATTCCAGTAGAGACACAGAATATTAATATTGAGCTGCAGATGTAAAGAATATGTAAGTTTCTCATAAATGACTCTATGACGCAGCACCTTTCTGGACTTTTTAAGTATTAACACATCTACTGTGACTCGCTGTCTTCCTTTTTAAATATATAAATGAGTCTGCACTCACAGAGCTGAACTCTTATTAAACTGAAAAATAGGTTTTTTCCAGACCTGCTCTCACATTTCCCAGAAACTAGTCAGATAACCCAGAAAGTCTCAGAGGAGCAGAGATACCAGCAGACTGTGTGAGTGACGCTGATCGTCTCAACAGAGAGAAAGTTGATAAACGGGAGTTAAAATCTTCCCCAGCAGTAAAAGCAGCTGTTATCAGCGTGCAGAGTCTGGCTGGATAATAACAGTGTTTATTGAGCCGTGTGCTGACGCTGGCGGCTGCTTGTGGTGAGCAGACGTTCATCCAGCAGCAGACACATCCATGGTTCCTCTGCTGAGACTCTGAAACCTGATTCATTCCACTGTTTCCACTCGCTGCTCCTCGTCATCTAAATCCTGTCCAGAGCCACATCTGCCTTTTAAAGTGGATCTTTTTTACAGGTTTTTAAGCTTCTGTTGAGTTTTATCAGCTCAGAGTCAAACAGCAACATATCAGAGTCTGATCCAATATGATGACGCAGAGTCTGATCGAATGAATCATCAGTTAATCATTAATCCCAAAGCTGCTGAGAATCATTATCATCATTATCATCATTATTATTATTATTATTAGAGTCCAGCTGACATTATCAGCTGATGTTGGCCGATCTGATTTATCTGTGTTTATAGGTCAGTGAGGTTTGTTAGTGTCCATGTGGTTTAGTTTAAATTTAAAGGGATTATAAGGGAAGGATTATGGTAAAAATGTCTAAGTGGTGTAACCATAAAAACTTTGTACCAAATAATTCAACTTGCTTAAAAACAGTAAATAGACAATAAAACACCTTCCTTCCTTCCTTCCTTCCTTCCTTCCTTCCTTCCTACCTAACACCATATCAACTAGTTTGGCATGATCTTACATCCTTCCTTCCTTCCTCCCTTCCTACCTAACACCATATCAACTAGTGTGGCATGATCTTACATTATAACTTTTATATTAAATAAAGCTAATGGAATACTATTGTTCTAAATATTACATTTCATCCGGTTACCATGGAGACCAGGAAACATTTACATGTTTTAAATGAAGTCATTATTAGTATAAGTCCACTTAAATACACTGT
The DNA here is from genome assembly GCF_027409825.1 of Scomber japonicus. Taxonomy (NCBI): domain Eukaryota; kingdom Metazoa; phylum Chordata; class Actinopteri; order Scombriformes; family Scombridae; genus Scomber; species Scomber japonicus. Next base: position 31,571,091 of record NC_070596.1, on the reverse strand, counting down.
AGCTGATACAACATTTAATATTTATCATTCTTTTGTGGTTACACCATTTGACATTTTCAGGAGCATTCAGTCTTTTGGTATAAAATGGTTTAAATGTCATTTCAAATCTCTCTTATTGATCTTTTTTTAATATATTGATTATATTGAACTGGGCGTAACCTCCATGATGTCTTGCTGCGGAGTTCAGTCTGAATTTATCTATAACCTTCGTGTCGTCCTCCCTCCCTCCTTTCCTTCCTTCCTTCCTTCCTTCCTTCCCTACCTTCTTTCCTCTGTCCTTCTTCCTTCCTTCCTTCCTTGACTCTCTTATTGATGTTTTTTTAATATATTGATTATATTGAACTGGGCGTAACCTCCATGATGTCTTGCTGCGGAGTTCAGTCTGAATTTATCTAGAAAACCAACAAAAATACTAAATGTACATTTTAACAAACCTGATGCTGCTTTTAAATCTAGTTTAACTGATTTATGGATTCATCGTCTCGTTAACTGTTATATTTATCACTGAGTATATTTTCTTCTTAAATGACTTAAAGTAATAAATCATTAACTAGTGATTGATAGATAAACACAGACAGCTGAACTCGTCCTGACTCTGAACAGGATCGGCTCTCTCACACTCAAATGTCACCTCCGGGTCACCGTAGGACTCGTTTTACTCTCCTGAATGGAGTCGTCTCTGTCAGCAGAACGAAGGCGCAGCTGCTGTGAAGATCTTCTGTCTGACGTGGGTTAGGGTTCGGGACTCTGAGCTGTGAAATGAAACAGGAGTCAGGTCTGAGGACAGGAAGCAGAAACCGTCCTGATGATGGAAATCCTTTCATACCAGAGTTACACAACAGCCAGAGTCTCTACGGAGCGAGCTGAGACTTTACTGGAAAATCTGCAGAATACACACACACACACACACACACACAGACACACACACACGCACACACACACACACACACACACACACACACACACAGGAACCCACAGACACATGTTAAAGGAAGAGTTCACAGTTTTAAAGCAGCTGATCCGTGTGTGTGTGTGTGTGTGCGCCTGCCTGTGTGTGTGTGTGTGTGTGTGTGTGTGTGTGTGTGTGTGTGTGTAATGATTCCTCCTGTTCATACTGAGCATTAGATCCTTCATCATGTTTACAGGAAGTGACGGAGGACTAAACCCACAGTCCTCCTTCTGTGGAAACATGGATTATAAAGTAGATCTGAAGCTAATATGAAGCTTCAGAGTCTGAATGGGTCAAAGGAAGTAAGGAAGGAAGGGAGGAAGGAAGGAAGACAGACAAAGAGAGAAAGAGAACAAGTAGGAGAGGAAGAAAGAAAGAAAAGGGATGAGAAAGAAGCAAGGAAGGAGGAGAGTAAACTAATCTTCATCTTCTATGTTTCAGCGTTACAGTGTTTTTAGTACCAAAGTCTTTTTGTTACTATACTTCCACCACAGAGAAACAGGAAACACTAAGAGGGAATCTGATGCTAAAGACTGTAAATGTGTCAGATATCACTGATATAATAACTCACACTGATGAAGATCAATAGAAGCTGATCAGAGACTTTAAATGACTGTGTGGATTTAAAGACACACTGACTGAATGAACTACGAACTGGTCCTTTAACTTCCTGTGATCACGCTGACGTTCAGCCTGTCGGAGCAGAGCCTCGTCTTCCCTGCAGGTTTCCTCTCCGCCAGCCGCACGGTGACCAAACCCAGTTATTCTCGGTGGCGTTTCCTCAGCGGTGGAAGTAGGCCACACATTCCTGAGGAAGCAGCACGGTGACCAAGCAGCTGCTGATCGGGAGATAATAACAGAGAAGAAGAAGAGCTGCTGCTGTCAGAGTAGATCCACCGCTGGGAGGAGAGGAAACAGATAAGGTTACACTAGGAAGCAGGAAGCAGGAAAAGCTCACTAACAGACTTCTTAATGTGTGTAACTCTGCTAAGAAGTATAAACTCAGTCCTGGAGCAGAACTGACTCACTTCATATGTTTAAAAAAGGATGAAAACTTTCTAAAGCCATCTAATAATGTTCTTTATTCTATATTTATGTGTGTTAGTGTCACATTGAGGTTTGGGAGGAGAGTGTCTGAGCGTCTGATCTCTGCAGAGGAGACGAGCAGCGAGTTCAGACATGTTTGTTGTTGAAGTCTTTACACAGAAACACAGTGACACTGCTGCAGTTGTAGTTCTTTAAAGGGAAATGTAGTTTTAAGGAAGGGGGGGGGGGGGCTGAGTGACGTAGCTGCAAACAGACGGTTATTATTGAGATGTGTGTTTAACCTGAGAGAGAAGCTCTAATGTTTAATAAACATGTAGAGGAAGATGATAGCAGCAGCTCCTCTTCTCATCCTGATCTGCAGAGTTTAGATCCACTGCTGTTTAAAACAGACTCACATGGATCTGGAGAACAACAATCATTAGTTCATTTTTCTATTAGTTGATGAAACAGTAACTAAGGATTTTACTTTACTTGATGCTACTTCTGCTCCTACATTCAGTTCAGACATAGTTTAAACCGGATAATGTTTCAGTATTAATAATGTACTTTAATAAAAGTATTTTATATAAAACACAATCTGATCTTCTGCAGAATGACGTACTTTACTAACTTAAGTCAATTTAACTGGTAATACTGCATACTACATCACTATAATACTGCAGTACTTTCACTTGTATTGTAGTATTTCTACATTACTGTTTTAGTACTGTTTCTACAGTAAAGTATCAGCGCCGTTATTGTTCATTTAGTTTCCGTCTCGTTGTCATGGTGATTAAAGTTGTAAACGAGTTAAATGAACTCTGGAGGCTTCAGAAAAGGGATCAGATTTACTGCTGTGTGAAAACAACACACACACAGATCCTATCAGCTGATCTGAGTGTGTGTGTGTGTGTGTGTGTGTGTGTGTGTGTGTGTGTGTGTGTGTGTGTGTGTGTGTGTGTGTGTGTGTGTGTGTGTGTGTGTGTGTGTGTGTGACCTCTGTGCTGTGTTTGATCTCTGCTGTTTAAACACTCTTGGCGTGTTAATCCTCCGTCTGTCTTGCAGCAGCTGTTCGTGGACGCTGTCACACTTTCAGCTTCGGCCTTCAGACACATTTAAACTCCTCCGACGCGTTCTGAGCCGCGGCACTCCGGTTTCTGAACCCAGAGACTATTTGTGGAGCAGCTGGAGGCGACGCAGCTCCTGTTTCTGATCTCTGGATGTTTCTGTCACATCTGCTGGTGTGAAGACAGGCGGCTCCAAGCTACTGTAGTAACTAGTCAATATTTACATTAGTGACGCAGCTACTGATTGATTCTGTCAGACATTCAGTCATAAAATAGTAAAACAATGATGTGTAGTTCCTCCTAGAGTTAAAGATGAAGTCTTTAAATGTCCAAAACCCCCAAATATTCTGTTAATGATCAAATATCAGAGAGAAAAGCAGAAATCCCCCACCTCATCAGAGAAGCTGAAACTAGTCGGTGTTTCTCATTTGTGTTTGAAAAATAACTAAAATGATTAATAGATAATCAGATCTGCTTAAAAAGAAATGAGGAGCAGCAGTGTGTGGAATATATTAAGTTTACAGAGACTGTTGCTTAGTCAGTTATTAGACAAATAATTTCCATCAGTCCTGATATCAGTTAAAGAAAAGACGTCTTTGTCTGTCCAACAATATAAAACTCAGAGATGTTCAGTTTACTGTCACAGAGAGTAAAACATACAGAAGATATTCACATTTAAGAAGCTGACCCCCCCCCCCCCTCCCCTCCCCTCCCCTCCCCTCCACCAACGGCCTCGTATTCAGGTTAATCTCAGGCGAATAACTCCAGGTAGTATTACAGCTTTATTTATCGACAGCTAACAGCTAACAGCTAACAGCTAGCAGCTAGCAGCTCCACCCGTTCAACAACAGACGCTGTAGACTTGTTTATTTATAAAGATAGAAGATAAGATAAGATGTTCTTAAAATACAGTGACGTTACTAGAGCTAGTCACAGTGGTGCTTTGACACAATCAATCACAACCCTTCATAAAACTACACAACAAAACAAAACAAAGGCAGGTTAATAAAAACATACTGTAAGTGCAGCAGTGTGAATATTACACTAGTATATATTATAGCACTTTTCCACTACACAGTTCCAGCACGACTCAACTCTGTTTTCTCTGGTCCTCCACTAGGGATAGTACCTGGTACTTTTTTAGTATCTGCTCTGCTGAGGTTCCAAGCGAGCCGAGCCGATACTAAAATGTGACGTCATCAGACTTCCAGCCTCTGATTGGTCAGAGAGTCACTGGAAGAGTCATGAGCCGTCCCACACAAGAACCAAACCCGGCATTTTTAAATACCGGCAACAGCGTTACAGAGATTTGGTTTCTCTTCTCTTGCTTTGTGTGAGACAGACACATACAGCAGCAAGTACACCATCGCCTCCATGTCCTCCACTGGTTATGTGTTTGAGGTTAACGCAGCGTTGCTATGACGACCCCGCTCACGTTGAGGAGGAACTATAGTAATGGAAAAGGTTCCTGGTACCAAACAGAGCCGAGTAGAGCAAGAACTGTGTAGAGGAAAAGCTCCATTACACAGGTTTATAATGAAGTCTAAAGTGGTTGAAGAGTCACAGTGTGTTTACTGAGAGTCTGGATGGCTTGGTAGAGTAGAGACAGAGTCTGTTATAATGTAAAGATATCCGGCCTCACAGTGTCACAGGTTATCACACTGCACTGTTCCTCATTTCTGCTGTTAATCTTCAGCTTCCTTCATTATGAGCCAGATGTGATGAAAGTTATAAAAGTGTATTTACTGTCAGCTAGGAGAGGAATGTATACTATGAATCGCTCTGCGTCGTGATCTGAGGATGAATCGTATCGTATCAGTGGTTACTGCTTATGTATCTTTCACACACCTGAACACACACACCTGAACACACACACACCTGAACACACACACCTGAACACACTACACACACCTGAACACACACACACACCTGAACACACTACACACACCACCCTTACAGGGCGGCTGTGGCTCAGGAGGTAGAGCGGTCGTCCTTCAATTGGAAGATTGGTGGTTCGATTCCCGGCTCCTCCAGTCCACATGTCGATGTGTCCTTGGGCAAGACACTTAACCCCTAATTGCTGCTGTGCCAACGGTGTATGAATGTGTATGAATGGTTAGATTCCCTCTGATGAGCAGGTTGGCACCCTGCGTGGTAGCCCCTGCCATCAGTGTATGAATGTGTGTGAATGGGTGAATGACTTGTCATGTAAAGCGCTTTGAGTGGTCGCACAGACTAGAAAGGCGCTATATAAGTACAGTCCATTTCCATTTACCATTTACACCTGAACACTAGGGCTGGGCGATAAACCGAAAATTTATCGATACCGAAATTTACGACAATAATCGACGTCATTTTGATCATGTCAGTATATTCGGTTTTTAACCTCAGGACTAACGTACGCTGTTCCGTCTACGGGACGGGACGGATGTTAGGAGGTAGCCACACATTCTTCTGAATGTTTTAAACACCAACCCTTAAACATATATATTCATGCCGTACATTGTTAGAAAGCTTAGATTCTCCTGATTCATTCAAGACCACTCACGACTCATATGGTTGCTCACAGCCGTAATAGTATTAGCGGTTAGCTCGGATAGCCACTCAGCTAAAGTAAGCTAGCAGCTATAATGCTACATACCTTCAAAGTCAAAAGTATCCATTCTGCTGAAATATGAAATCCGTTTCCATAAAACCGGAACACTTTCCTCAATATGTCAACATGTATTTAGTCCAACACGTAACGTAATAACACAAATAACAAACCATATCCGGTCCGTTTACGTCATTTCCTGACCTGCACGTCCGTCTCAGAGTCACGTGACTAGATGTTTACGACCGTGAGCCTCTTCTGCTTCTGACGACACCACACACCAGCCAATCGGTGCTTAGGATTAGGCAGTACATGTCTCCAAAGCCAATGAGGACATGTGACCGACGACAACGTGGGTTTGATTGACAGCTGTTCCAGCCAATGGAAATATTCGGTGAAATGAAGTTGATATCCTTTTAGCCAATAGTCAGAGGTTTCCAACGGTGTATGACACTAAGCTATCAGGTTTGGCTGTCCATAAACAAACTCCAAGCGTAACCGGCGTGCGCCCGGTGCTTAAAAGAGTTGAACCATATATCATTACGCACACGGCATTTTGGTACACGGTTGGTTCTTCTTCGACTTGACATATGACTTATAGATAGATAGATAGATAGATAGATAGATAGATAGATAGATAGATAGATAGATAGATAGATAGATAGATAGATAGATGGATGGATAGATGGATAGATAGATAGATGGACGACAGTTCAAACGTTGAAGCGGCAGCTGCAGCGCCGGCGGCGGAGGTACACCTGGTGGAGGAGGAGGAAGAGCAGCAGCTTGTTCCAGAGACAGAAAAACGCGTCTTCAATCGTGTGGCAACATTTTGGTTTCAAAAGGGAAGATACTGCTCAGAAAGATGTAAAATGTAAGTTGTGCAAAAACACTGTCGTCACCAGCCAGGGCAATACATCTAACCTCGGAGTGGAGCAATTATGCTGCCACAGCCCCATCTAGTGGCCAAACTTTTTTTTAGCGCACGGGGTGGTGGTAGTCAGAGCATAGATATAACATATGTTATATCTATCGCTCTGGTGGTAGTTATCGTCCATTTATCGTTATCGAGGTGAACTGCTCAATATATCGTGATATTGATTTTAGGCCATATCGCCCAGCCCTACTGAACACACACCTGAACACACACCTGAACACACACCCTAACCCCAGCAGGCAGCAGTGGGTGAAACGTCGCTCTGAGGAGGATCAGATTTAGTTTTTCTGTTAAATCTCTTCGCTGTGACGTCGTCTGATCCGAGCTCACAGATGATCTTTTGTTCTGAGCTCAGAGTGACCTCGTTATCATCATCATCAGTAGTATGGAGGATCAGACTGCTGCGTCACTGTGATACAAACCTCCTTCACCTCTCTGCTGTTCCTCTGCAGCTTCTGGACTGCTGCACTTTTTTATTTTAAATAATTCAACACTAAATGTTAAATGTGACTGCGGCAGAAAGAAGGAGGAATAAAAAGTCTGTTTTCAAAGTTCAGATATTTATCTTTAATAATAGTTTATAAACAGTAATAAATAGTTTATAACTTTAATGCAGCTGACAGCAAATGTTTATTAATCTATCGGTCAACAGTTATAATAGATGTTTGCTGCTTTATAAACTGATATAATAAAACAGCTTTAATAATATATATATAATATATAATATGTCTTTATAGGAGAAGTTAATAAACACTTAAACGTCCTAATATCTGATTATAACCACATTGTGTTATAAACATGTATGAACTGTTAGATTCTGTTTATTAATGATTAGTTAAAAGCATTGTTACTATTATTCAGTTTATTGGTTGATTTATTAAGAAAACTAACAGCTGACTTTATTTCACCTCCTGAAGCCGCAGAGTTCAGTGTTTCATCATAAAACAGATTTACCGTCTAAAAATAGGATTATAATCACGGTTACATCAGACCGAACAGAACAAGGAGAGGCTGGTTTTACTGAGAGCTGCAGCGATGTGTGGATTAATATCAAACATTGGTTTTACTGTTTTAAGTAAAAATGGTAAAAACTGAGCTGTTTTCAGTTTCTGTTTAATTATTTACTGATCAGAACATCAGCAGCACGTAAATAAGAAGAGAAACTTTATTATGAGACGTTATCACAGGAAATGTGCTGGTGGTGTTACGTGAAGTTTCGTGATGATTCGTGTTACGCGTTGTTACGTGATGTTATGTGATGTCACCACAGACTGTATAAAAGAAATGGACGTAACATCCGTGACATCATCGTCATTGGTTTGTGGACTGCTGCTCGGAAGCCAATAGTTGCGGATCTGGGCAGCGCCATCTTGAAAATTCCAGGTGCATGCTGGGAAAAATAAAAACACGGATTCTACTTATATGGGCATGAGGCGGGGCCATGGGCGGAGCGGGGAAGTTGCTATGGTTGCGAGGGCTGGATCTCGAGGACATTGGTCAATCAACCTGTCAATCAGGACGTAGCCCCGCCCCCTAATGCATACCCTGCTTTATCGTCACATATAAAATCAGGGAGGCCAAAATGTCCCAAATGAACATCATACTGCATTGAAGAAGGCTTTAAACTAGCGATTGAGACCATAAACACATTTTGAAAACGTTTACTGAGGTTAGAAATCAAGTGAGAAGTTGGTGAATTCTCCATTGACTTGTATAGAGACGGTCGCCCCCTGGTGGCCTTTTGATAGAATGCAGCTCTAAGTTACTTCCTGGTTGGCCTCATTGCAGAGGACTGGAGCTCCCCGTCTGGATGTTACGTGTTGTTTCGTGATGTTTCGTGATGTTTCGTGTTGTGCTTTTCCAGCAGACGTGACAGTAAACAGAATATTTTAGTTTTGTGCTGTTTGTCGGACAGAATAAGATATTTGGGTCATTTTTCACAATTTTCTGACATTTTATTGACATGAATCAGATCAGCTGTGAAAACAAACTCAGAGATCTCATCTTTGTTTTATCTGTTTCTGGACAGAATCATTTAGTTGGTCAGATATCTGAGAGTGTTTGCTGATGTCTGTGATGAGTTCAGTGAGTTTTAAAGCCTGTAAACTCAGACAGCGAGCAGCTCAGCAGTCACTGTAGTACACTTTGTTCTCTGTCGGTCGGCTTGGCCGCAGCTCAGATTCCTCAAACTCCTTCAGTTCCTCCTCCGCTGGTCAGACGGGAAGCTCACAATAGAACAGGAAGTGAAATGGGATGTTTGGAAACAGTTTGTGAATGAGCGCTCGGCCAGACTCCTTCCACTGCTTCTCAAGAAAAACAGAGAAAAATGCAACATCCCGGCGGGAGTTTCCTGGAGAGACGGGAAACAGAAGTGAGAGGCTGCTTCCTTTTATGGCAGCTGATGATTCGTCTACCTGCTGATGGAGGAAGAGGAGGAGGAGGAGGAGGAGGAGGAGGAGGAGGTGAGATGTGCACATTCCTGCTCCTTGATGTCAGCTGTTTCTGTGTTACTGCTGGACTCTGAGGAGGAGGAGTTATTAGGCTTTGACCTAATTCAGGACACACAGCCGGATGTTTGAGCCGTCAGCTGATTCCAGACCTGAGAAAACACAGAGCTGAGAAACCGATCAATCAATCAATCAATCAATCAATCAATCAATCAATCACACTTAATTCATACAGCAGCCTTCATACAGGTTCATGTTTTTCAAAGTGTTTCACAGCTGATAATAAAACAGAAGAAGTGACGACATGAAGAAAAGGAATAAAAACAAAGAACAAATAAAAAGACAAAAAATGAACATAATTAAAACAATAGATTATAAAATAATTCAGACTGAACAGGAAGGTTTGAGTTTCCTCTGAGGATGATGATGAAGATGATGATGATGAAGATGAGGAAGAGGAGGAGGAGGAGGAGGATGAAGAGGATGACTGCATCCTGCTTCCCTCCAGCAGAACAAACAGCAGCACAGATCAATAAGCTGTAATGGTTGAACTGGTTAGACTGGGCGTGTTTCATGACATCATCAGCAAACCTGAAGCTCAGATATCAGACAAACACTGAGCTGCATCTCACTCTGCTCTAGCTCATATTATGGACTGTTATTTATGCTTATGTTTATTTGGAACCAGGGTTTTTATGGTTGTACATGTTACAGACAGTATAAGCAGATATATATGAATATATATAAATATATGACTAGTGGAGCTAGTGGAGGATGAACACCAATAACTTAATTTATCCTTCTTTTATTTCTCTGTTATTCTTTAGTTGCTGAAACAAATCAAATATTAAAGCTGGTAACAGATCAGCTTCATGGATCAGAATCAGCTGTTTTAATCTGAGAACACGCAACGAATTAAAGGCTCATTTCATCTAAAAACTATTCATCTGAAAATCTGCTGATCTGCTCCAAAACACTACTTCAGTACTTTTACTATAATACTGCAGTACTTTTACTGTAATACTGCATACTACATCACTATAATACTGCAGTACTTTTACTGTAATACTGCATACTATATCACTATAATACTGCAGTACTTTTACTGTAATACTGCATACTACATCACTATAATACTGCAGTACTTTTACTGTAATACTGCATACTACATCACTATAATACTGCAGTACTTTTACTGTAATACTGCATACTACACCACTATAATACTGCAGTACTTTTACTGTAATACTGCATACTACATCACTATAATACTGCAGTACTTTTACTTCTAATAGAGTATTTGACATAGTTTTTAAGGGTTTAAATGAGGCAGCAGCAGGTTGACATAAAGCAGGTCAGTCTGCAGCAGATAAACCACATCAGAATATTATTGAGCTCCTCATGTCCTGAAAAAGAGGTTTATTCATGATGTGAATGTAATCCAGGAGCCGCTTACAGCAGCTGTCACTAAACTCACGTCCTGTTTGAGACAGAGGCTGAACTGAGGCGCTGCAGGAGGACCAGGACAAGAGAAAGAAGTTTTTATTCCAGTAGAGACTCAGAATATAAATATGTGTCTTATAAACGTTAACATTGAGACTCTGGAGCGTTTCCAGCTGCTTGTGTCTTCATGTGATTGTAAAACACATGACGCACTTTATTAGTGAGCTGAGTGGAACAGCAGAGCTCATGTGTGTGTGTGTGTGTGTGTGTGTGTGTGTGTGTGTGTGCTGTGTGAGTGATGCATGCGCTGGATCCTCGCTGCAGCACATCCAGGTGCAGCTTACTGAGGTATTTTTAGGTGACGAACACATGATGGTTTACCTTTCACTGTTCCTCTGATCCTGATCCTCTCTGCACACAGCTGATCCTCAGAGTGCTGCTGCTGCTGGGTTAAACACACAGGAACACTGCTCTTTAAGATGCTCCTTCACAATAAAACTCTTCACTTCATTTACACACAGGAAGAAAAACAGTGTGAAGCTGCAGAGATGACTGTCAGTGCTTAGTAGACAAACGTCAACCAACATACAAGACAAAAAGTCAGAAACTAGAAGTGAAACATTCAGCAGAAGAACTTAATATCAGTAACAGTGAAATGTAGTTTATAGTTTTATTGTTTATTTAGGGTTTTTTTAGGTTTTATATCATTTGATTCATTTATAATTTCTTCCTTTTATTTGATTCTTGTGTGATTTAGTTTTGTGGAAGCTGATAATACATCTGTACTTTCACTTTGTTGATTATTATTTTACACTAAAACATAAAGAAAAACAGTGTAAAGCTGCAGAGATGACTGTCAGTGCTCAGTAGACAAACATCAACCAACATACAAGACAAAAAAACAAGAGATTTTATATTTAAAAATGCTCAAAAGTCACAAAAACAGAAAGAAAATATTTTTTTATCGTCCATTCTGATTATTTAGGGTCATTTTCTTGGTTTTAAGTCTTTAGATTCAGTTATTAATTCTTCATTTAGTTTGATTCTTGGTAGTTTTTGTTGAATTATTATAAATCTAATCCTTCAGGAATGATAATACGTCTTTACTTTCACTTCTAGCAGCACTGAGCTTTAACCTCAACCCAACCCTAACTTCTTTACTTGATGATGAAGAAAATAGGTCACTGTGTGTGTGTGTGTGTGTGTGTGTGTGTGTGTGTGTGTGTGTGTGTGTGTGTGTGTGTGTGTGTGTGTGTGTGTGTGTGTGTGTGTGTGTGTGTGTGTGTGTGTGTGTGTGTGTGTGTGTGTTTTCCGCTCTCAGATCACTCTTGGCTCTCTCTCCTCAGGAAGTATGTTTGAATGTCTGGATGTGAAAAGTTCGTTGACTCTTCAAGGTTGCGTCGTTAAAAACAGAAATATCAGCGAGCATGAAGTGTAACAGCTGTGTGTGTGTGTGTGTGTGTGTGTGTGTGTGTCACTCTGCCCTCAGCACAGACTCACAGGCGGCTTCAATAAGTGGAACATTATGAGTGTAAAAGCACAAGTTTAATGTTGTAGAGGAATTAAGATCAGATCAGATATTCCTTCTCTCGTCCCACAGCGGAGACATTTAAATTATTACAGCAGCAAAGTGGAGAAATGTAAAGTAAAAATAGGAAGAATAAAGATTATAATAATATAATATAATAATAATTTAGCTGGTAGTTAAATCTGGTACAAAACATCTTATCTCTTGTTTTTAAAATTAATGTATTATCTCCATGGTCCCTGATATAAATACATTTAAATAAAGAAAAAGTAATAAATAATAACTCAACTTTATTTATAAAGCACTTTAAAACAACCACAGCTGAAACAAAGAGCTGAACATAAATAGATAAAACAACAGGAACATAAAACAATTAACAGGAAATAAATACTAAGATAATTGTTTTATTGTATTTAAATCAAATTAAAAACCATAAAACAATAATTAAATCAATCAAACCATAAAACAGTAAAACGGGAGCAGAGTCTCATGCTGGGTTGAAAGCCAAGGAATAAAAATGTGTTTTAAATAATAAGTACATATGTAATAATATAAAAAACAATAGTAGTAAAAAATAATGACATTATGTATAAGAGTAATATTGGTGTTGAATGATACTGTACATATTATTATTGCACAGTTGAACTGAAGTAATATTATACTCAAACTACTGATGTTACAGTTATTTACAGTAAGAAGTGTTCACAGTGCAGGTTGGGAGGTTCACTGGGACTCGAATGAGAGCAAACAAAGAGATTAAAATGAGAAGCCTGGCAGACTGAGCTCAGGGTGGAGAAACACTCTGATATGTGTTTCCAGTCATCCATCATCACTGTACACACACACACACACACACAGACACACACACACACACACACACACACACTGTAAACACACAGCCAACCTGTATTACTGGTGTATAAACAGAGCAGTGTGCGCCCCCTGCAGGCTCTCTGTGGCATTACACTGATCACTGCTGCTGGTATTCCCACGACCCTCACACACACACACACACACACACACACACACACACACACACACACACACACACACACACACACACACACACATACACACACTCACACACACTCACACACACACAAACACACACACACACACACAGGTCACATCCTGACCTCTGACCCTTAACTCTGCTTTTTATTAATAAACAGTAGATTAATCCTTAGGTCAGACTGTCAACAGAACAACAGAGTTAATTTAATTTTTTTTAAATCTGGGTCAAATTTAAAGGATCATTCTGCTGATTTGTCTTCATGTTTGTTTATTAAAATCTGATATATGTTATTAGTCCAAAAACTATAAAAAACACACAGATTAAAAAAAGAATGTTTGCAGTATCAGTATTGTTGATACACTGGTACTTCACTTATACTGTGCTATATATAAATATATGTGTATATATATATATACATATATTTATATATACACTTTAAAATCTGTGCAATATCAAACTCCAATATTACTCTGTACATAATTTGACCCTGTTTTATTTTTTACTGTTGCTTTTGTTTTTACTATTTCTTGTTCTTTATTCTTTTTTTTTTTTTACTATCCACTCTGCTGCTGCTAAAACGCAAATGTTCCCACTGTTGGACTAATAAAGGAACATCTGATCTCAACAAACTCTTCAAAGTAAAGAGTTTGTTTATAAATAGAAACAAAGATGAATAACATTGATCATGTTTTTAGTTCTGTGTAAAATAAAGTCCAACAAGCTGTGAAGCTCCAGAGTCTTCAGTTTACAGTGAAATAAAATATAAATATATAAATAAGTCTTCATGTATGAGAAACTGAAATCAGAATATTTAGTTTTTTCCTTCATCAATGATTCTGAATGTTGACTTAATGAACTGATGAGTTGATGTTTTGTGTGTTTGAGGTTGAATGAACTGATTGATTGTCTGGTGTTTCAGTGATTGAGTTGATTGTTGTGTGTGTTGTGTGTTTCAGGTTGAACTGATGAACTTATTGATTGTTTTGTGTGTTTCAGGTGAGCTTCTGAGCCAGCCGCGGCCTGACGGTCTGACGGAGATCATCTGTCCAAAGAACGGCTCTGAGCGGGTCAACGTGGCTCTGGTTTACCCGCCGACGCCCACTGTGGTCAGCCCCTGTCTGAAGTGAGGAGGGGGGGGGCTGGACTCCCTCCCACCGGCCGGGCTCACCCCACCCCCCCACCCCACACCTGTAACCCCCCCCTCCACCTGTGACCCCCTCCCCCTGCTGCCTCGGCCGAGCTGCAGCAAGGCTCTCTGCTCCACATGTACGTTTCTACTTTCATTATTATAAACTTTAGAGTAAAACACACAGATCATTAAATAATTACAGCATAAAAGAACAAATAAGAGTCGAAACTGATTTAATGTAAGAACAAAGCCAGAACAGGGTTGTGAAGGTTACTGTGGAAATGTAATGGATTACTAGTTACTCCATTTAAAATGTATTAGTACTATTTCAATGACTTCATCAAAGTAAATCAATAATACAGACCGATTCTGGATCTTTGGGTCTGATGGAGTAAAAAACTTCCAATATCAATATATCATATAGTTTGCATTATCACAGCAGCAATAAGAAAAAGAATAAAGAACAATACATAATAAGTATTAGAACAATAATAGTAAGAAACATGTAGTAAAATACTCAGACATTATTTACATTATTTACAGAGTAACATTGGTGTTGAACACTAATATAACAGAACAAACACATCAAACAGCATTTAATCAGCTGATAATGTCGTCAGTCTCTTGTATTGATGATGAAACTAAAGTTCATGCTGTTATTGTTAGTTTGTGTTAAAGTCTCTTCTTCTTCTCTCTGCAGCTGGTTCATCAGTAGCTCTGCATCTTCTGACCCGCCAAGCTTCACAACTTCCTCACACGGTTTTTAAAAATCTCACCGTCAAAGTTTTATTCACTTTTTTTTGTGTTTTTTTGAATGAAATCTTAACGTGTTGAGAAGTGTTGAAGCTGAAGGATGACGGAGTGAACTTGTTCCATCGTGGGTCAGATTCCTGCCAAGTTTCACCTGATCAAACAAACTCTGAACATCAGGAACCAACATTTTTTTACTGGACTGAAATATTTTGCAAAATGTTTTCTGAGACTGTCTCGTTTCTACTCAGTGAGGACAGCGCCACCTGGTGGACTGAAGACTGTTTCTGATTCACACCTGTAAATATTCTCTGTGCCTACTTCACACAGTCCAGTGCAGACTATAGACTGTAGAGCCACAGACTGCAGACTACAGACTACAGACTACAGACTGCAGACTACAGACTACAGACTACAGACTGCAGAGCTGCGACCGTCAGACCTGCTTCAGACCGTTGCCAGGAACAGGATGTGGTCATGGTTTGGTCACCATGGAGATGAGTCAAAGCAGCATCCAATGAGAGCGCAGAGGGAAGATGAGGCAGCATATCATTAGGAGTCATTGAATAAGTTTTAATGCAGAACAAGGAGACGCAGTGACATCACGTCACCATGACAACAGATGTCCCGTCCCAGCCAGCAGGTCCATGTGGGCTCAGAAGGGTTAAATCTGGGCTGTAATATGAGTACCAGGTGGGTTTGTCCTCAGTTTCCATGGTGACCCTACGTTGGTTTACCCATATGGGCTTCAAGTGGGTTCTGACTGGTTTCCAGTGAAGCTCAACTGGGTCAGACCCATTTAGACCCCATGTGTTTACCTACACAGGGTCTAAGAGGGATCAGCGCTTAACCTCCTTCATCCTCATACAGGGACGTTTATATTTTGGGTTTGCTGGACTTTATATTTCATTCTGCTTCACTTTGACCTGTTGTCGAATTCATATACAGGCTGTTTGTGCCTCCTAGTGGCAGAAACAGCTCATTACAGTATAAAACTCAAACAGGATGACATCATCTTGGTGAAGTCAGTCTAGATAAATGTGGAGCAGGTATAAAAATGGTTGAAGCTTGTTATTTTACCCTTAATATTGTTTGTAGTTTGATATTCTGATGAACTAATTTAACCTGATCACAAATGATGCTTTTAGTTTTAGTTTTTATCAGGTCCAACTGATCCCAAATATCTACAAGAGATGCAAACAAAAGCTCAGGAATCAGGAGGTTGAATGGCCCCACATGGCAGGGGTGTCAAACATACGGCCCGCGGCCCAGAACTGGCCCACCAAAGGGTCCAATCCGGCCCAATGGATAAGTGATAACAGTTTTTCTGCTTCAGAGGTTTTTTTGCCATCCTGAGCAGAAAACAATGAAAACATGTTTTAAAAAATTATCATATTTAAAACTTTCATATGTAGAAAATTGTGCAGGATGTTAATAAAAAGCTTCTGTGCAAAATAATCTGTAAGAAACTAAGACAATGTTCTTAAGACATCTCAGACTGATCAGCTGTTTTGTAAATAGATGGTTTATTATGGCAAAATTATTATTTATAGGTTATAATGCAGCTGTTTTACTGATAGGACCCACCTGAGATCCCAATCAGTACCAATGTTAACCCACATGAACCTGCTGGCTGATCTCATCCTCATATCACCATGGCAACAGTCTGGGACTAAAGACTAAAGTGGGGACAGAAAGTCTCGTAGTCTGCACTGGATCTGGATCTGAAGCGTTTTGTGACACGAGGCGACGTCTGCGGTGAAACTCACTTCCTGTTCAGAGTTTCCAGCCGTTTGATAAACATGTAAAGTTTTAATCCACGAAATCACTCACAGAAACCTCGTTAATCCGGGGGTTAATCGTCCATATTAAGCTTTCAGACGCTTCATTCTTCAGTTTTTACACCTTTTTTTGGTCCAATGTTACACAAAACATGACGATTTCAATTCATTATTCATTCATTAAATGTGAAGAATACAACTAAAATGTTTGAATGATGATTTTTTTTAATGTTTTGGAATAAATATGGATCAAAAACTGCTTAAAAAAATGAACTATTTCCACGTTTATATGTTGTGGGTCACATGAGGAGACGTATGTGAGGGTTGATCTCAGATATTTATCTTCTTAGGAACAGTGACGGCTTCACATCTCACACCTGTGGAGTCCTCACTGCTTCTTGGATTTTAACTGTATATAAAAGATAAAAGAAATAAGGAAAAGGTGTCAGATGTGTGTTTTGGTTCTTTCTCCACTTCCTGTGCTCTCGGATCGATTTTTCACCTTTTTTTTAAAGAAGGAAAAATAAACCGTGCTTTTTCTTTCTGATGTAAATAATAATAATATCTTTATTTTTGTATGTTGACACAAGGAGGCGTGTCTCTCTCCACTCTTCTTAGCTTTGACTTTATTTACAGTGCAATGTGGTGCATGACTCACCGAGAGTGCACACAGGAGGTGTTTTATATAAATATAAATATAAATATATAAATATGTAGCTGGTTTCAACATCTCACATGAAAAACAACCAAATACAAATAAACCAATAACTGGCTTTAGTACCAGTCACTGAGTCCTGTCTTCTTTATTTATTCTGTCATATGTGTGTATGTGTGTGTTTGTGTGTGTGTGTGTGTGTGTGTGTTCTGCTGGATATGAATAAAGTTCTTAATTGAATATAATTGGTCACCGATTAACACTTTAAGATGAGTGATTTAAAAACAGCTCATAACCAGAACAAGTCAAATATCCTTTTCTTGGTCATAATAAGAAGAAAAAGATTTTTAATAAATTAAACTAAAATTAAAACAATATAGATGTCATTAAATTAGAAAGAAAATAAGTGAAAATCATATTATTACTGTTAATAATCCTTAATATGCCTTCACATGACTGTAAACCTTGTTGTTGCTTTGCATTAACTGTGAACTGGAATGACTGATCTTTTTTGTGCATTGCAAACTTCAATAAAATTTTGGAAAAAAACAAAAAAAAAACTCAAAACATTATTACATGAGCTCCTCCTCAGTCCAACCAGGCGGGGAGCTCCGGTGCTCTGCAATGAGGCCAACGAGGAAGTAACTTAAAAACTGCATTCCATCAAAAGGCCACCAGGGGGCGACCGTCTCTATACAAGTCAATGGAGAAGTAACTTAGAACTGCCTTCTATCAAAAGGCCACCAGGGGGCGACCGTCTCTATACAAGTCAATGGAGAATTCTCACTTGATTTCTAACCGCAGTAAACGTTTTCAAAATGTGTTTATGGTCTCAATCGCTAGTTTAAAGCCTTCTTCAATGCAGTATGATGTTCATTTGGGACATTTTGGCCTCCCTGATTTTATATGTGACGATACCATTCAACCATAGCAACCTCCCCGCTCCGCCCATAGCTCTGCCTCATGCCCATATTAGTTATTACATGAGTCCCCTGGTGGTCAACCCGTGTCACTGCACCCCCTCTCTCCCCGCCCCGCTGCCCTGCCTCCTCCGGGCCAGCAGGGGGCGTCCGTCCTTAAATCACCGGGAAAAGCGCCGCTGTTTCCCCGGTTCTTCCTCTTCCCTCCGCGGCCTCAGAGGTAGGAGCTCTATCCTCCATCTGAACCAACAATCTGCCTTAAATCTGTTTGAAATCTTCACCATCCTGCGTTTTAAACACCTCAGATTAATAACTTAACGCCAAACTAAGCGGCTGGTGCTTAAATTTGTGACTTTGAGTCGATGTTTAAGTTTTTATTTTAATATTAGAGTTAACGCCGGTTTGTCACATCAGCTCTCCGCCATGTTGGCTTCTTCCTCACGTTAGAAACTGAACTAAAAACAGCTAAAAATGAACTTTAGCGGTTATTTCTGTTTATTATCTTAATGTCAGACAGTTTCTGCTTCTTTATAATGTTAAATTAGTTTACTGTTATTATCTTTAAACTCGTTAAATCCTCCAACGGCTAACCTACCGAGCTAAAGCTAAAGCTAAACAGTCATGTGGAATCGCTGTTTTAATGATTTTATGATTTAATATTAATGCATTTATGTTTTTACAGATATCTGAAGATGGTCCGCTACTCTCTCGACCCCGAGAACCCGACTAAATGTGAGTAAAGTGATTAATTGTGTTATTTTGGGTCATTTTAATGGCGGCTGTGATGACTACTTAGGACACCTTTGGATTAAATCATGAAAATAACTTGAATAAGATCTGAGCTTGCTTTTTAAAGTTAGACATTTAAACTGTTTTATATTGGATTCATATTATTATTAAAGCTTATTGTTGAATTATTCTGCAGCATGCAAGTCGAGGGGCTCCAACCTGCGGGTTCACTTCAAGGTAAGTTCAGTTAAATAAGATTAATTAGTGTTTATTAATAAATACTGAAGTTTAATAAGTGTTTAAATGTGTGTTTGTGATGTTTACTAACTACTTTAATGTTAAACTGAACTAAGTTGCACATTTTCATTCATTTAAAGTCAGAACACACTTCAGATAAATATGTTTTTATAAGTTTTAATGTTTACAGGTGAAGTTTTTAAGGTTTATGAATATATTGATTTTACTGTGAATCACTTAAATGAGTCAGATCTCTAATATAATCAGCTGTTATCAAATCTGCTGCTTCATGTGTGTTCTGAAAAATGAGCAAATTTAACTGTTAACACGTTGGAGAAAAAGGTGAATTTTCAAAATAAAAGTAAAGCAGCATTTTCAGATCTTTAGTAGGAAATAAGAGTTAATGTGGTTTAACCTGTGAGCTGCTTTTTATTGGCTGAACTTTAACACTCAGAATCACAAACAAGCTTCTTTACATATGAAACTTTACTTAATGTTATTATATGTTTATCTGTTATAAACTGGTTTCAGCTGCCAACAGATTAATATTCACTCAGTTTCATGTTAGAAGATTTTAAGACTTTTGTTTCTTCTTGGAAAATACTCATAGTTTAAACTGAACTAAGTTGCACATTTTCATTCATTTAGAGTCAGAACATCAGATTAACATGCATTTATATACATTTGAACATGTTTGCAGGGGAAGTTCAGGTTTATGAATATATTGATTTTACTGTAAATGCAAAACATGGAGAAAATGGATAATTAAAAAAAAACAACCTTGAAGTGAATGATTTAACCTCTGAGCTGTTTTTTTTTTATTGGCTGAGGAAACTTAAACACTCAGAATCACAAACGAGCTTCTTTACATATGAAACTTTACTTCATGTTATATCTGTTATAAACTGGTTTCAGCTGCCATCAGATTAATATTCACTCAGTTTCATGTTAGAAGATTTTAAGACATTTGTTGAAGTTGAGCCTTCAGATAATCTCAGAAGCTTTCAGTGTTTGAACTGAAGCAGCTCTGGTTCTGGTTTAGATGAGTAGCAGCAGAACAGTGGATCAGCTCTGGTTCTGGTTCAGATGAGTAGCAGCAGAACAGTGGATCAGCTCTGGTTCTGGTTCTGGTTCAGATGAGTAGCAGCAGAACAGTGAAGCAGCTCTGGTTCTGGTTCAGGTTTAGATGAGTAGCAGCAGAACAGTGAATCAGCTCTGGTTCTGGTTCAGGTTCAGGTTTAGATGAGTAGCAGCAGAACAGTGAATCAGCTCTGGTTCTGGTTCTG
The DNA here is from genome assembly GCF_027409825.1 of Scomber japonicus. Lineage (NCBI taxonomy): Eukaryota > Metazoa > Chordata > Actinopteri > Scombriformes > Scombridae > Scomber > Scomber japonicus. The sequence goes on along the minus strand of NC_070596.1, from coordinate 31,550,599 downwards.
GTTCTGGTTTAGATGAGTAGCAGCAGAACAGTGAATCAGCTCTTCAGTCTGTAGTTAAACCTTTAAAGCAGATCTAATGTGGGCCGGATCATTAAAAAGATAGATTAGATTAGATTTCTTTATTTGTACCCGCAGGTAAATTTGGCTCGCAGTGAGACATTCATACAAAACAGAAAAATGAAAACAGTAAAATAGCCACACAACTCATCATCATCGCCATCATCATTCCATGCTGCGTCATAAAGTGCATTATATATGTAGGGTGGCTACCCTAAAAGTGCATGGCATAAAGTGCGTAAGTGCATAAGTGCACTCATCATCATCAACACAGTCATTGTCAACATCAACATCATCATCATCATCAACTCCCCAACCATCATCAAGGGATCACAAGTTCTTATTGAGATGTATGATGGCTGCAGGGACGAAGCTAGACCTGTGCCTTTTAGTTTTGGTCCTAGGTACGGTGTACCTGCGGCCAGATGGAGGGAAGGGAGGAAGGAAATAAGGGAAGGAAGGAAAGACAGGCAAAAGAAAGGTAGGAAAGACGGTGGGTGGGAAGGCAGGAAGGAAGGAGATAAGGAGGGAAGGAAAGACAGGCGAAAGGAAGGAGGGAAGAAAGGTAGGAAAGAGAGACAGTAAAGGACGACAGACAGACGGAAGGGAGGAAAAAAGGTAAGAAGGGAGGTAGGGGGGAAAAAAGGAAGGAAGAACAGATGGAAGGAAGGAAGGAAGGAAGGAAAAGAACACAGGATGGCAAGTGGGCCGGATCGCTGCCCTCGGCGGGCCGTATGTTTGACACCCCTGCTCTAAATGAAGAGATTTGGTGCTGTTGTGTCTTAACGTTGCTATAAATGGATTATTATATGTTTAAGGTTTGGACATTTGAAGACTCGGCAGGACTGAGAGGAAACTGTTCATTACATTTAATCCACAAACTAGAAGATTGATCAGACATGGAAATAATACATCTACCTCTTCATACCAATAGATTTATTTTTTAGTGTAATTTTTAATCTTGTACCAAACGTTGTCTTCATGGCTCCAAACGAACGTATTTATAACGTGTCATAAACGTGTTGGTTCAGTCTGATAGCAGCGTGTTAACTGTGGACTGTTACTGAGAGTCTTCACTAAGTATCTCACTTTATCTTCACTGCTGCAGTTTAAACTCATAGTTAGAGATTTAATATACTGACTGAACTCTTCTCTAAAGTCTCAGTTCATTTTAAGAAAGTAGTAACAGAATCTGAAGTGTAGAAACTTGTAACTGACTGAACACATATATTTAATCATGTTGGCAGAAATACACATTTTATATAAAGTATCATCAGTTTAACCTTTTAATGAAAAGAGAAGCAGCTCCTCTGTTACTCTCATTAATCTGATCACATCACTAAAGTCTGCAGGTTTAAACAGACCAAACATTCACATCTAACCCTAAAACTCTGTCTCTGTGTTCACTGTCACTTCTTCTTCTTCTTCTGTGGTTTTCTAACGTTACAGCTGTGATTGGACAGGAAGTAGTAGCAGTGATGACCATTTAGGACACCTTTGTATTAACCATGAAAATAACAACATGAGATCTGAGCTACCTGAACTTCACTGTCAATCACAGCTTATACTACACTGTGTTACAATACATGTAATGAGCAGCAGGAGAAGCTAACAGGAAGTAACCTCCAGAGAGAACGGAGACCTTCAAGTTAAAACCAGTTAAACGTGTTGAGCCTGTTTAAACTCACCTGAGCCTTCATCTCCTCTGTCTCCTCTTCATCAGAACACCCGTGAGACAGCCCAGGCCATCAAAGGCATGCACATCCGCAAGGCCAACAAGTACCTGCGTGACGTCATCGTGAAGCATCAGTGCGTCCCGTTCCGTCGCTACAACGGCGGCGTCGGACGCTGCGCTCAGGTGAGTCCTGATTGGCTGACAGGAGAGAGAGGGGGGGGGGTGTTAGGGGTGAGGGGGCAGCTGCTGTGATGACTATCTTAGGACACCTTTGGATAAATGATGAAACTAAACTCTATAATCTGAGCAGCTGGTTAACAAAGTAAAATAAAGGTTAATGTGTCAAAGGGATCCGCTAATGCTTTTATTTTGGTGGGGCTTTTTTTTTTTTCTCAGGCCAAACAGTTCGGCTGGACGCAGGGTCGCTGGCCCAAGAAGAGCGCCGAGTTCCTTCTTCACATGCTGAAAAACGCCGAGAGCAACGCCGAGCTGAAGGTGCGTTCACTGTCACTTCTTCTTCTTCTGTGGTTTTCTAACGTTACAGCTGTGATTGGACAGGAAGTAGGAGCAGTGATGACCATTTAGGACACCTTTGTATTAACCATGAAAATAAAAACATGAGATCTGAGCTACCTGAACTTCACTGTCAATCACAGCTTAGAGTACACTGTGTTTAATATGTGTGCTGCATGTAGAGGATAATGGTTTACTCATCACATGTTTCATAGTTCAGTTTTATTTATTTTTACAGCAGAGTTTAAACAGAACTTGACTCACTGTCTCTATGTAGTGATTTCAGTTCATGTCTAATAATATAACTTAATATATCAGTCACCATTTAATATTGATGATCAATCCCTCAGACACACTTGTAAGAGCTTCAGATGTCTGACGGACTTGGTTTTAAATCTTTATCATTAATGTAACCTGCTGACAGTCCAGCCAACACTAAATGAATCAGCATGTTTTCCTTCATCATCATCATCGTACATGGAGGAAACACCTGAGGGTCATTTCATAGCCTGGTTCCAGTTCTCTGGTTAAAAGCTTTAAATATAAAGTCTGATGCTATTTAAACCTCTGTAGTCCTAATTGTTGCTTTATTGGATCCTCGACTTTAGAAGGTGGAGATCATGATGTCATTTCAATCTACAGCCGACTTAAAATCTAAATTGTGATTCCCCAAATATTTATACAGCACTTCTTTTTTTTTTTGCGAAGTACCTTTGACAGACAGACAGAGACCCAACACGCAGTAACCAGGCCGACAATCTTAGACTGTACTCTGTAATTTAATGTAAAGAGACCTCAAACAGAACAGAGCTCAGAGTTACCCTGGTTACCTGTTACACCTGGTTACCTGTTACCCTGGTTACCCCTGGTTACCTGTTACCCCTGGTTACCTGAGAGAACACAGAACTCAGGGGAAGAAGTTAAACTAAATTTTATTTTTGTCTTCGTTCATTAAAAAAGAAATACTGGTTGAGACGATTATTAAACAAGTTATACTGAGACGTCTGCATTAAAGTCTGACAGGTAAGGTGGTTTCAGGGTTGGCTTAAGGTGGACTTGAACAGATCCTGATCTTTCAGGGTCTAGTTAAGGTGGACTTAAGGTTGATTTATGCTTCTGCATCAGAGCGATGCCATAGCTTTGCTGTCGGTCCGACACAGAAGCATAAACCAGCCTTCAAACAGATCCTGATGTTTCGGGGTCTGGTTAAGGTGGACATTAACAGTTCTTGGTGTTTTTGGGGTGTAGTTAAGGTGGACTTAATGTTTCGGGGTCTGGTTAAGGTGAACACTAACAGTCCTTGGTGTTTCAGCCTGTAGTTAAGGTGGACTTATCTTAATGTTTCAGGGTCTGGACGTGGACTCTCTGGTCATCGAGCACATCCAGGTGAACAAGGCTCCTAAAATGAGGAGGCGTACGTACCGCGCTCACGGACGCATCAACCCCTACATGAGCTCCCCCTGCCACATCGAGATGATCCTCACCGAGAAGGAACAGATCGTCCCCAAACCAGAGGAGGAGGTGGCCCAGAAGAAGAAGGTACGTCTGTCACCATCATCATCATCATCATCATCATCGTTACATGTTGCTGTGATGACTACTTAGGACACCTTTGGATTAACTCATGAAAACAAACCACTGAAATAACTGAGCAACTGTGAGTGTTGATAAAAGGTTAATAAAGTAATTAATTGGTTATTAATGGAGTTTTGTTTCCTGCAGGTTTCACAGAAGAAGCTGAAGAAGCAGAAACTGATGGCACGGGAGTAACATCCAATAAAATGACACCTTGTTATTATCAGTCACGTCTCGGCTTCCTGTTTGTTTTATATTCATATAAACACAATAAGTTTACAGCTGATGGTCTGAAGCCTCTTTTCTGTTTTCTGGAAGGATTTATGGAAGTTTACAGGTGACAAATATCAGATATTCTTTATTAGTCCCATGGTTATATGGATATTACTGCAGCAAAGGGTTTAAAAACAGCATCCAACGAAGAATAATAAAGAATAAACAAGTAAATACATGAGCTTTAATAATGAGTAACATGTAAAGAGTAATCTTATCAATGATATTCCTGAAATATGTAGAACAGGTTTGATCAGTTCATCTTTAAAATGTAATAAAATCATAAAATGCTGTTATCACTGAAGTTAAAATAAATACAAACTACTGACAGCTGATGTTTGTCTACATTACAAAATAATTAAAATAGTGTAGATGTGAGTTTGCTGCTGTGAAACATCTAGAACTACAAACTCTTCATGGTTAGAATAATAAAGTAGATTTAATGTCAGACTGTTAATCTGGTAATGTTCATTTAACTTGTCTTCTGGCAGCTGCTCACATTTTAAAACTAAATTACAGACAAGTTTGAAAGTTTTAGTTTTTTAAAATAAAACTACATGCTGAGCTGCTGCTGGAGGATTACTGATACTAGTTGAATTAGAAAACATCAAAAGTACTTCAGATGTAATATTGCTTATGAATACATGAGATTTATGTATATTACCCTCATACCAGCTTCTATATATCTCGTCATCACTTTTTAACTAAATGGTATAAATACTATTAACTAAATGTAAGCACTTTGTCCATTTTATTAGCTTCTGAATCCATGTGCATATATTTATATATATATTTATATATATATATATATCTATATATATATAGATATATATATATATATAGATATATATATATAGACATATGTCTATATATAGATATATATGTGTCTTGATAGCATATCATAAACATAACAGCATATCAAATGTTAAAATTTAATTTATCTAATTTTTTCATTATTTCATCATAATTATTTAATTAATTAATTAATTATTATCATAATTGTAATTTGGTCTAATTTTCACATTTGCTTCAGAAATGAAACGTCGGAACAGTTATCCAATCAGATGCTTCTGTGTGTTTGTTATCCAATCAGCTGCTTCTGTGTGTTGTCTCTGGGCAGAATAGAGTTCAGAGCTGCTCGCTCATTGGTTAGGACTTCAGCCCGGGACAGAAGTGACAGGTGAATTAACCAATCAGGTTTGGATTTATAGTGGACCAGAAAGTATAGCTGCAGCCTGCTGGAGGCCTGGCGCTGTTCCCAGCTCCACCACCAGGCGGCGGTGTTCCCAGCTCCACCACCAGGCGGCGCTGTGAGGCCTGGCGCTGTTCCCAGCTTCACCACCAGGCGGCGCTGTGAGAACATCACTGAGGCTATTTCATGATATCCGGGTTCAGTGCCTCCGGTTGCCTTGACAGGGTAAATCTGTTTCCGGTCACAACATTGCACAGAAGCCAATAATGGCTCAGTCCAAGAATAAAAGTGTGTGCTGCGTCCCTCAGTGTTCAAACTCTAAACAAAAACAGCCTTACTTACATTTTCACGACTTTCCTAAAAACCAAGACCTGATGGCAAAGTGGGTTCGTGCTATCAGAAGAGACGAAGGAATATATTTCGTTATCCGTAAAGGTAGCACTCTGGTCTGCAGTCAGCACTTCACTGCCGCGGACTACAGCGGGGCAGTGCGCGGCTGAAGGCGGGCGCGGTTCCCAGCCGCTTCCGCTGGACCTGCCTCCAGACTCTGGAGAGAATCTTTGGTGTCCCAGCGAGTGACAGCTCGGAGACAAGATGAGCACAAAGACACCAGAGAACATGACTACGCGACTTACCTTACCCCCCCTCCAGGTAAGTAGCTACAGATGTATTTCTAGTGCTAACTTGACGATAATGGCAAAAATCAAAATCACGATTAATTGAACATTTAACCTCGATTACGATTAATGAACGATTTTCTCTTTCGATTTTCGCCTTGAAATCCACCAGGATTGTTTTTTGCCCCGGCCCCGGTGTTACGTCCAAACTGGTTTCCCATTTAACTGGTTTCCTTACCGAACAGCTCCGTCAGCAGATTCGTCACAAATTCACAAATATACAGCATATTACTGGAGAGTTTTAAGTCACAGTTATATAGAGCTCACTTCCAGAAAAATATTCTCTGTAGTAGATGTTGAACTGCGACTTGAAAATCACCAGAAATATGTTGTTTACATTTGTTAACTAGACTTGACCCGATTTTTCTAACTGTTCATTCATTGGATGAGCCCCTTTCTCCATTTCCCAGCAGGCCGTGCTCCATTCTAGCTACATTTTAAAAACAAACCAAGAACATAATATATTGCAGTTATAATGTTTATATATATGCAACCATGGAAGTTGTAGAATACTGAAATAGGAGTTGATTTAAGTTGCAAAATTGGAAGTGATGAGAAAGAACTGGACCACAAGCGTGACCATGACTGAGAAATACACAGCTAGGAAGTGTTATAAATACATCATGGATTGCTGTAATGCTTCTGGGAAAGTTGTGTAATGTCCGCAGCATCTTATTACGTACGTTGAATGATTTAATATTGGTCGAGTCATGACAGTGGCGGGAGGGCCAATTGCTCGTTGACGGCCGGTTAGCGGATTATTCTTGACGTCATCGGCCTGCTGGTCTACCGGTAATTGTCCCGTCTCTCCCAATGGCGTCAACCCTTTATGAACAATTAAGTATTTTCACAGTTTCTTTTGTTTTGTACTTTACACTGCTGCCCTCACACATGAGTATCTTTAGGGAGGTAAAATAAAGATGTTTGAAGGTGTGACTAAGCTGTGGTTAATGTCTAGTTTACTTGGTTAGAACTATGTAAAGATCATGGTTTGGGTTCAAATCATCACTGGAGACAAGTTTTCAAATTCCTTAAATATGTGTTGTCATGGCTCTCTCCCCTCTCCTTCCCCTCTCTCCTCTCCTTCCTCTCTCTCCTCTCCTTCCTCTCTCTCCTCTCCTTCCCCTCTCTCCTCTCCTTCCTCTCTCCTCTCCTTCCCCTCTCTCCTCTCCTTCCTCTCTCTCCTCTCCTTCCCCTCTCTCCTCTCCTTCCTCTCTCCTCTCCTTCCCCTCTCTCCTCTCCTTCCTCTCTCCTCTCCTTCCTCTCTCTCCTCTCTTTCCCCTCTCTCCTCTCCTTCCTCTCTCCTCTCCTTCCTCTCTCTCCTCTCCTTCCTCTCTCCTCTCCTTCCTCTCTCTCCTCTCCTTCCCCTCTCTCCTCTCCTTCCTCTCTCTCCTCTCCTTCCCCTCTCTCCTTCCTCTCTCTCCTCTCCCTCCTCTCCTTCCTCTCTCTCCTCTCCTTCCTCTCTCTCCTCTCCTTCCTCTCTCTCCTATCCTTCCTCTCCTCTCTCCTCCCTTTCTCTCCACTGTCACCAACTGCTGCTCATGTGGGAAAGTTGGTTCTCTTTAAATGAAACTTGAAGACTTCGGTTTAGACCTGCTCTATGTGGAAAGAGCCTTGAGATAACTTTGTTGTGATTTGGTGCTTTACAAATAAAGATTGATTGATTGATTGATTGATTTACTGGGCCGGGAAAACTTTTAAAAATAAAGTTCCCCGGCCCAGCCGTGCCCGTCCTCCGCTCTCATGCTGCCTCTGGAGGATGGGGTGTGCGAGAGGGTGTAAGCCCCATCGTGGACTGGGATGGGGGGAAAATCATAACATCAGAAGCGAACAATTTTTTTAATTTCAAGGAGTCCATCGAGATAAGAAAGCGTGGGAGCGAGGCCATCAACCAGCACGAGGGGGCTCACAGCCTCTCGCACACCCCATCCTCCAGAGGCAGCGTGAGAGCGGAGGACGGGCATGGCTGAAAGCAATGAACTACAGTCTCATCAGTAAAGTCTGACCCTTTTATTTGTAAGTAACTAGTATGTTTAAACTCCCACCCAATGAAAGCACTACAGAGCTCCTTCAGCGACAGACTCCTTCACCCCAAGTGTGTCAGAAGGAGCGATATCACAGGTCCTTCCTTCCTGCAGCTGTGAGACTGTACAACCAGCACTGCTCCCAGTAACACACACCCCCGCCCCCCCCCCCCCCTCGGGACAATATGACACACTGCACTTTTAATGTCCAATACTGTTTCATGAATACTACTTAATTATACATTCCACTAGCAATTTATTATGTGTTATTATGTGCAATAACAACATCATCTCTGGTATATTATCAATCAATACCAACATTGCTCTTGTAAATACTGTAATCTGTTCTTATCTTAACACTTTTCATTGCTTTGTGTTGTAGGTGCACTTGATGAGGCCCTGGGTTACATTGCAGAGCTGGAGGCTAGACTGCAGGCAACGTCCGTGGGACCGCAAACCACCCTATCCCGATTTTGTTTTTCGGATCAGACTATGAGGTACTACACAAGGTTTCCATCTCAAGAGGTGTTCAAGGTGTTTTGGGAGTCTGTTTGTCCCTCCACACAATACATTGTTTACTGGACCAGAGCACATAAAATTGGACAAGAGGCATTTCCAACACCAAGTCCTAATAGAAAAATTCCTGTCATTGACGAGTTCTTCATCTACTGCTGCCGAGTTGTGGTTGGCCTCAAAGAACAGGTCATTGCCGACATCTTTCAGACCAGCACATCCACAGTAAGCCGTGTCATCATCACCTGGGCAAACTACCTCTTCCTGGTGTTGGGCTCACTACCCATATGGATGTCTAGACAACAAGTGGAATTGTCAATGCCAGCAAAGTACAAGTTGCACAATCCAAAACTCAGAGTGATCCTTGACTGCACTGAAGTCCGCTGTGAGAGTCCTGCCTCACTGACACTACATTCTGAGACCTTCTCCAACTGCAAAAGCACAACAACATTTAAAGGCCTTTTAGGAGTTGCCCCATGTGGTGCCGTGACATTCATCTCACCCCTCTACACCGGTTCAATATCGGATAAGGAGCTCACTAAGAGGTCTGGCATCCTAAACCTGCTGGAGTCCGGGGATGAAGTTATGGTGGACAAAGGATTCACCATTGATGAATTGCTCTCCAGTGTTGGTGCTTTCCCATTTAAAAGGAAAGCCCAGTTCAGCGGAGCGGACTGTGACCAAACACAAGACGTTGCACGGCTACGGATTCTGGTGGAGAGAGTGATCCGTAGGGTGAAGGAGAACCATATCTGGGACAGTGTCGTACCATTTAGTCTTTCAGGTAGTATCAACCTAATCTGGCACAACTGTTGCTCTATGGTTAATTATCAGGGGCCAATGTTTCTGGAGGAGTGATCTATGTTTTTGTACATTTTTGAGTACAGTCTTAAACTAAAACTCCTTTCTTCTTGTTCTATGAAATAAATACAAGATCTTTTTTAAAAACTGATGTATTGAACAGAGTCATTATTTCTCTACAGTCTTGAGCTGACCAGTTTAACTTAAATAACTTGGAAGAAAAGTGAGATGCACAATGTTAGAATATTACAATTTATTAGAAGCAAACAGGTATCAATTGCTCAGTGCTGGAAGTAGAAAACATTTCAGAGGCTAGTTTCATAGACATTTGTTGAAATTAACAACATAAAGCAGTTTACAAATAGAGCAGACACACACACACTTTCCAATAATACAGTGTAGACACAGCCTGTGTAACAGATGTAGGTAGATGTAAATGTAGGTGAATTTGGGTAATCTGGAACATTTTTTGTAATTTTGACTTTTATTTTGTGACCACAGCAGCAGACAGACTGTAGATAATCACATGACAAACCAGTTTGTGTTTTTACCAACAAAAAAAAATCTGCCTGTATTTGTTTATTTGGGATGGGTCACTTTGTAACATGGGACACTTTTATTAGGCTTTCCCAAAAAAAGAACCTGAAGCTCCAAATCCCCAGTTAATTCCCCCCAAAGTATTATAAAAAAAATGACAGGAAGTTGGACATCCACTATCATGGAGGTAGTGCCTGGCTCCTCCTCTGATCTCCTCTGGATGCTGGTCGTCTTTCTGGGACTGGAACCAGGACCAGGTCCTAAACTGAGACTGCTGCTGCTGGGTCCAGCTCATCATCATGTCCAGGGTTGGTGCGGCATCCTGGAGCTGTCTGAAGAGCCTCAGGATGGAGGTGAGGCGTGTCTGTACTTCTTCCTACTGTGACTGACAGACTGTTTGTGCTCTGCAGCCGACTCACCTACATGAGGAAAGTTGCAGGAGGTTGATTATTGTTGTTGTGCTTCTTCTTCTTCCTTTGGGTTTTATAGGCATGTATTTACCGCCACCTACTGGACTATAATTTGTATTGCAACCCCCCATACCTGTGTCCTCCAAATATTTTGCTCAAACACCCACATCTTTCTGTGTAACACTCCCGAACAAACTCTTTAATGTTATGTCCAGTTTTTTTTTATTTAAATAGTTTCAGTAACTCCTGCTGCTCCTCCTGATATGCATGATGCTCCAGTAATACATGATCAACCAAAGATACACATGTAGGTATGTCTATGTGATCAACTGTCTCCAGTTGGCTGTAGCGTATGGTCCTATTGCCAGCTGATCCGCACAGTCCCTCAGCAACCGTCCAGAGACGCCGTCAGCATGCACCTCACCTCCTGCTCCTCCACCATGAGGATGTGGCTGTTGTGTGCTGGTGGATGTAGTGTAGCTGCCTCTGGTGACTCCACCTCGAAACAGGTGAAGAAGTGGTTCAGCTCCTCTGCCAGTGAGGCCTCACCGACATCAGCCAGAGTGTTATTCTGTAATTGGTGGTGATGTGCCAGACCCCCTGCCACACCTGCCTGGAGTCGTTGCTCTAGAGGCAGTCCTCAATCCTCCTCCTGTAGGCAGCCTTGGCCTCTCTGATGTCTCTCTTCAGATTGGCTCTAGCAGCACTGTACAGCGCCCCATCACCGGACCTGAAGGCAGTGTCCCTCTTCCTGAGCAGGCACTGCACTTCTTTAGTCCTCCAGGGTTTCTTGTTGGGATAAACCTGGATGCATTTGTCAACAGTGACAGTGTCCATGCAGTGTTTGATGTAACCCAGGACAGCTGTTGTGTACTGCTCCAGGTCCTGATGTTCGAAAACATCCCAGTTTGTTGACTCAAACCAGTCCTGCAGCTGTTGACAGGCACCTTCAGGCCAGGTTTTAACAGTTCTGGATGTGGTAAGAGCACTTTTCCTGAGGGCGGGTATATGCTGGAATTAAGAGCAGGGACAAGCGGTCTGACTGGCCCAGTTGTGGTAATGGCTTAGCCCTAAAGCCCAGCTTGATGTTGGAGTAGACCCTGTCCAGTGTGTTTGCTCCTCTGGTAGCACATTTAACGTGCTGATGGAAGTTAGGGAGCACTGCCTTTAAATCAGCATGGTTAATGTCCCCTGCAATGATGACTAAAAGGGTAAAGGATTAAGTGATTATATGTCAAACAAGAAATTAATAAACGGAAAGGAAGAGACAAAAAAAAGGACAAAGACAAAGGAATGAATACTTGATCAAAGAACAAAATCTTAATTGAGAGATATGCTAAAAGAGTAAATACATGAAAAGAATAAATGATAAGCAGACTATATTTATAAATGTAGTTAAGGCTGCACCAGGCTGCTGAGTCCCTGCACGACAAAACACACAAGCTCCAGCAGCATCTCTGGTGGGAAGTCTGGTCTGTCCCACTTAACTCTCAGCTCTTTCAGATCCTGATCAGTCAAACAGAGAAGCTCAGTCACCCAGCCGAGCCCTTCCTCCTGCAACGGCACTGGGTCACTGACCGGATCGTCCTTAATGAGACGACTCACCTGGACAACAGAAGAAGACAGAGAGAGAGAAATATGTTCCTTAATGTTGTTATGCTGAGATCAGTACAGCAGCATTTAGAGTATGTCAGTCCTTTCAGGAAATCATGAGTTTATAATCTCAACAAATTCAGAAATCTCCACATTATTTGCAAGAGTGTGTAGTCTTACTAAATTACAACAACTTGTCTGTATGAAATGGCCAAATCAACATGCGCATAGGATCACATTTGGTGTTGTGGTAACTGACGTCATAGCAGCACATTCAAAAAGGGTTCAGGCACTTTCAGATGGATGATACACAACTCGCCACAGATCAAGTAAAACAATTCCTAAATGTTCCCAAATGAGGTTTGATTCAGTAAGTCTGAAGAATACAAGCTTTTATGTTCATGGATTTGTACGGGCAGTGTTTACTGACTTTATTGGTGCTAATATTGAGCTGGAAGTTTATTTAATAAAAGCTTTTAAATGGAACTCAAGTACAGTTTTGCTTTGTTGGTAGGAGGTTTTTTTCCACATTCCCACAATTTTACTGTAAAAACATAAAAATTGGAATTCTTTGAGGACAGTTGTTCCAAAATCAAATATTTTTGCAATAATCAGAAAACACCCTGTGATATTCTGGAGGGAGTGGCATGTAAATGTTGATGAAGGAACAAAACAAACCAGCTGCTGGAGAACTGTCAGTGTTTTAGGTTTGCAGCCAGTCAGAGCAGCAGCAGCACTGTCTGGTAGACCTGAGGAGGAAACATAAACAGAGAAGATCTTTATTTCATTCATCATGTGCTGTAGATTCTGTCCAATCAGTGTGTAGTGTGAGTCAGTCCTTACTGTCCATGGCTACGACCAGCCGATGAACAGCTTCCCTCTGTTCGTCTGCTTCCTGCTGATCTTTGGAGGAGGCTCCACGAAGAAGACGCATGAATTCAGAGACAAGCCGGGACGGTGAACACTCAGTCATTTCTTCATCCAACTGAAGACAGGAAACAGAGGAGGAGGTGTGTCAACTTTGTGTCTCCAGTTAGTGATAAAGTCAGAACTTAAACGACAGGTTCAGGTTGTTTCAAGTCTTCATATGTGCTATTTATTCATTTTTAAAGATGACAAACATACATCATATGTCCAGTTAGGGATAAAAGTGAAGACAGACTTTAAATGTTCCCCTCAGACACCTCTGGATGACCACACAGAGCTTCACACAGGTTTTCACCCTGACTCTGGTTGTGGACATGAGTCTTACCGTTTCCTCCAGCAGTGTGAGAGTCTCTTTGTCACGCACGATCTCCCTGAGCACTTCCAGCAGATCATGACGGCTTGACCCAGGAAGTGTTTTCAGCGGCTGCAGATAAACTTCATTCTGTAAGATTCCTGCAAGAAACACACCAGCACCTTCCATTCAGAATATAAACTTCAAGACATCTGATTAATAATTATACAATCCACAATATTCAGTGACATTAATATCTCCCAGTGTGTCAAGGCAAGGGGGGAATAAAGCAGATTAAATCAGTCGGTTACAAAATTCTCGTTATGATAACCTGCAGCATGCAGGAACTGTTTAGATATGACTCTTCATTGGTTGTAGCTTTTTAAAATAATAATAACACAAAAAGAAAACATAAAATGATCCTTTAGTTGATGTAGAGGGTTAGGGTTAGGGTTAGGTCTCAGAAAATCAAACCAACCATCCTGCAGGTATTCCAGCGTCTTACAGGAGTCGTCTCCGTCTCCGTCAATGCTGATGTTCCCTCCTGCAGAGGTTTCTATGGTGTCAGTTTATAAGTTATTGGAAATAACATGGAGTCAACAACAACAGCATCAGTGTAACATTAGAGATGAGCAGTAAACAACTGAACTGAGCTTCTGATATCTCAGTAAAAATCAGTTTAAAAGTTGAAAGAAAACTGAAAACAAACCTTTTCCTGAACAAAAGTGAAATAGAAGTTATGAAGTTATTGATTCGTCTCAGCTTGCTGTTGTTTTAACATGTGATGTGAATCTAGATTCAATATTCAATATTCTATTCATTATCTGTTTCAACAGCAGAAAACACTTCTGGGTTTTAACTGTTGACTAATGCATTCATAAACTTATCTGCTCACAGCAATGTTATGATGTGTTATAAACACGTATTGATGTTTTATATGCTAATTATTACTGTTAAATATTTGGAGTAAACAGAAGGAGATCATTTCTGTCTTTAAAAGAACAAACTCTACAGATGTGATTTGCAGCAGCACTGACATGATTTATGTGAGTGAGTAGAGACGCAGAAACAGAAACGGAGAGATGTCTCACCCGCTGTCTTGATCTTCTCCAGACGGTAACCGAGGATGGTGCCTTTGGGAACAGTCAGACTCATCTCACTCCTCGTGTTGCCCTGATGGAACGCTCATAGTTTTACAAACAGTCAAACAGGAACACATTATAACAGAGAACAAAGCTCCAGCGTCTTTGTTTAATAAAGAGAGACAAACCTCTCTAAAGAAATCACCTCTGAATCTGCTGACAGAGGAGCAAAGCTGCTTTATAATAAATAAAAGAAACAAAGTCATCAGTGTCTATGATGTAGTTGCTGTGCTCCCAGCTCATAGAACCTTATGACCCTACTAGAACACTGCGCTCCCAGCTCATAGAACCTTATGAACCTACTAGAACACTGTGCTCCCAGCTCATAGAACCTTATGAACCTACTAGAACACTGCGCTCCCAGCTCATAGAACCTTATGAACCTACTAGAACACTGTGCTCCCAGCTCATAGAACCTTATGAACCTACTAGAACACTGCGCTCCCAGCTCATAGAACCTTATGAACCCACTAGAACACTGTGCTCCCAGCTCATAGAACCTTATGAACCTACTAGAACACTGTGCTCCCAGCTCATAGAACCTTATGAACCTACTAGAACACTGTGCTCCCAGCTCATAGAACCTTATGAACCTACTAGAACACTGTGCTCCCAGCTCATAGAACCTTATGAACCTACTAGAACGCTGCGTGCGTAACAAGCAGAATGTCTGCGCGATGCTCACCCGTCTAAGTAGGAGCATTTTAAAATCTTGATAATACGCTCTTAAAATAACAGTGAAATATTCGGCAGTGACTTCAGACCAAAGCTCCAGACGCCATGCGTGGGCGTGTTGGTCTCAAAACGAGTTGCGTGGGCGCATCGCGGGATGGGCTTACGTGTTTTTCTTCCTGAACATGCGCTGTTTGACAGACTTCTGCGTGTGAACATGTTCTTATTAGTTTATTGTTCTCACATGAATCAGACTATTACCCCGATCATCATCATCATCAGCTGGTTAGAAGTTAAAGTAAGAAAAAGACAAAAACTCACCGACAGCGAACAACTGAATATTTCATAGGTCGATCCTGTCAATGAACCGCCCTTCAGAGCTTCAGAAGACAATATGACTCGAGAGCTGTTGTAGACTATCTGAGTAACACAAAACAGCTTTTCTTTCTTTGGTGTCAGCTTGGTCAGCAAATTCATATTTATCTTCCTGTAAAGACAGTCAGAGAACAGAGAGGAGGACGAGGACAGGATGAGGAGGAAGAGGAAGGTTGAGGATATTAAATGAAATGTGAGGATATGGAATGAAACATATTGATGAAACCACACTGAGTCCCTCTTTTAAAACATTTCAGCTGCAGTGTAGCTGCAGTGTAGTCAGTGGACATTTACACCACTTACTGTGCAGTATTATTTTACAACAGAAAATACATATAATAATAATTATTGTATCATCATAACGGGCAAATGTTTAATTACAATTACCTTTTAATGAATGTAAAAAGTGCTGACTAGAGTCTGACATTTTTCTAAAAGTTTTTTAAGGTAGCATTTTATGTTTTTATGTATGTTTGATTGTTTTTCATAGTTCAAGTTGAATTTATGTATCTATTGGGTCTAAGGGGTCGGGTGCGCCGTGAGCTGGGCGGTAGCCGAAGGTGTGGACCTTGGTGGCTGCAGAAGCTAGCTCTAGGGACGTGGAACGTCACCTCTCTGGTGGGAAAGGAGCCTGAGCTGGTGCACGAGGTTGAGAAGTTCCGGCTAGATATAGTCGGCCTCACCTCAGGGGTGTGATTGGGAGGAACGCCCCCCCCGATCTGAACCCGAGCGGTGTTCTGTTATTGGACTTCTGTGCTTGTCACAGATTGTCCATAACGAACAACAACACTCGGGTGAAGAGAGGAGCGGAGCTGTCAACTGATCACCACCTGGTGGTGAGTTGGCTCCGATGGTGGGGAAGGATGCCGGTCAGACCTGGCACACCCAAACGTATTGTGAGGGTCTGCTGGGAATGTCTGGCAGAGTCTCCTGTCAGAGAGAGTTTCAACTCCCACCCCCAGGAGAGCTTCAACCATGTACCAGGGGAGGCGGGGGACATTGAGTCCGAGTGGGCCATGTTCTGGGCCTCCATTGTTAAGGCGGCTGACCAGAGCTGTGGCCGCAAGTTGGTCTGTGCCTGTCGTGGCGGCAATCTCTGAACCCGCTGGTGGACACCGGCAGTAAGAGATGCCGTCAAGCTGAAGAAGGAGTCCTATAGGTCCTGATTGGCCTGTGGGACTCCAGAGGCAGCAGGCAGGTACCAGCAGGCCAAGCGGAGCGCAGGTACGGCGGTCACAAACACCCAGACATGGGAGAAGTATGGTTAGGGTTAGGGTTAGAGAAGCAGTGCGACTAGGGTGGTCGTCCCTCTTTTTAAGAAGGGGGACCAGAGGGTGTGTTCCAACTATAGGGGGATCACACTCCACAGGAAAAGGGCGGAGTGCACTCTCCGGGTCGGGGATGAGATCCTGCCTCAAGTGGAGGAGTTCAAGTACCTCGGGGTCTTGTTCACAGTGAGGGAAGGATGGAGCGTGAGATCGACAGGCGGATCGGTGCGGGGTCTGCAGTAATGCGGACTCTGCACAGATCCGTCGTGGTGAAGAGAGAGCTGAGCCGAAAGGCAAAGCTCTGGATTTAGCAGTCCATCTTGGTTCCTACCCTCACCTCTGGTCATGAGCTTTGGGTAGTAGACATGGGCCGGTATGAGATTCTGGCGGTATGATAACCATAAGAAAAAATATCACGGTTTCACGGTATGGCGGTATTACAGCTCTAAAATGTTCCTAAATGGAAGAAAATAAAGACAGACATGTTAATTTAACCTGAATATACACTGTAATGACAGTGTGAGGGGTCGTGATACTCTACGCTGCAGCTGCACCACTTGAGGGATTTCTGACCAGCACTTCCTATCTTTGACCAGACTAAAAAACAGCTCATACCTTAGGAACGGTATGACAGAAAATTTGGTGGTTTCCGTTATCGTGGCTTTTTCAAATCGCGGTATACCTTGAACACGGTTATCATCCCATGCCTATTGGGTAGTGACCCAAAGAACAAGATGGCGGGTACAAGCGGCCGAAATGAGCTTCCTCCGTAGGCTGGCTGGGCTCTCCCTTAGAGATAGGGTGAGAAGCTCAGTTATCCGGGAGGAGCTCGGAGTAGACCCGCTGCTCTTCTGCATCGAGAGGAGCCAGATGAGGAGGCTCGGGCATCTAGTCAGGATGCCTCCCGGACCATAGACTGTATATAAGAAATGGACGTAACATCCGTGACGTCACCCATTGGTTTGTGGACTGCTGCTCGGAAGCCAATAGTTTCGAATCTAGGCAGCGCCATCTTGAGAATTTCAGGTGCATGCTGGGAAAAATAAAAACACGGATTCTACTTATATGGGCATGAGGCGGAACCATGGACGGATGTATGGGCGGGACTAACGGCGGAGCGGGGAGGCTGCGATTGGTTGCGAGGGCTGGATCTCAAGGACATTGGTCAATCACCCTGTCAATCACAACGTAGCCACGTAGCCTGCTTTATCGTCAAATATAAAATCAGGGAGGCCAAAATTTCACAAATGAACATCATACTGCATTGAAGAAGGCTTTAAACTAGCGATTGAGACCATAAACACATTTTGAAAACGTTTACTGAGGTTAGAAATCAAGTGAGAAGTTGGTGAATTCTCCATTGACTTGTATAGAGACGGACGCCCCCTGGTGGCCTTTTGATAGAATGCAGCTCTAAGTTACTTCCGCATTGGCTTCTTTTCAGAGGATAGGTACTCCCCGCCTGTCCCGGACGCCTCCCTGGTGAGGTGTTCAGGGCCCGTCCCACCGGTAGGGGACCCAGGACACGCTGGCCTGGGAACGCTGGCTGGGCTGGCCTGGGAACGCCTCGGGATCCCCCGGGAAGAGATGGACGAAGTGGCTCGGGAGAGGGAAGTCTGGGCTTCCTGCTAAGGCTGCTGCCCCCCCGACCCGACCAGGATGAGTGGAAGAGGACGGTAACGGTAATGGGTTTTGTTTTGTGTTTTTCTATGTGTTTGTTAAATATATATATATATATATATATATATACAAGATTATGAGATTACATTGGAATTATTTTACTCTCTAATATTGTTATCAGCATCAGCCTCAAAAATCCAATATTCAAACACTCTGAGACAAACAGGAACATACTTGTCAATCAATCTGTGAAATTGATTGTCGTCCACTGCCTTTCTCATCACAGCGGTGGATGATGCTCCGTCCACTGTGTCCATCGCTGCAGCTGCTTGCAGACCGGTTTGAGCTGCATCAACTCTTGCTGCTACAGAGCCTTGACCACTTTTGCCCCTCCGGTAATCATAATCCTCCATCAGAACATCATCTCTGACATCTGCAGGGACATTTCACCTCAGTATTTATGAACTTTTTCCAAGCATTGAATCATTTTCACTGATTGTCTCACATGTTTGAGACCTCCTGACAAAGACTCATAATGCTCACTGATTCAAGTGCACACCTGTTTATGTCATTCACACTAAAACATATTATGTACTTTATTACTTAGTTATATTATATATATTATATTTTAATATTATATTTTAATATCATATTATATTTTATTACTGTATTACTTTACTACCCTCTCTTCTTCAAATTTCCACTAGGAATTACAGTATGAATATTGGACCTGTCCATCAGAACATGCAGCATAATGAAAGAGATTCATCACACCAGGTCTGTGATTCTTCAGAGAAACAAACATCTACTACAAGTAAGAACATGATGATCCTATTAAATACAAATAATCTGTTTGTCCTTTTATTCTGAAACTTCACTACATGACGCTGATGATGCTTTCATTTTAACATTTCAATATGTAATGAAGTCATCTTTGTTCTTGTTTTTGGTATCTTTACTGCTGTTCACATGTAGTTTTATCAGAGTACACACCTGGGGTAACGCCCGGTCTCTCCAGCACGTCTAGCAGCGTTTTCCTGGTGAACTTTGGCTTGTTGAGGTTGGAGAAGATCCTTCTCATTGTGACTAATGTCAGCATCTTAATCTCCAAATTGAGATTTCCATTAGCTTTGAGGTTCTCGTCGCCCACTTGCTCCAGAGTGGTGTTGGTATAATGTCTAAACATTGTGGACACAAGCACACCGTCCCTGTTGCTACTGTCAAATGGAAACTGGCAAGTAGGAAACTGGTTAAAAAACAAAGTTTCAGATTTAAACTCTTAGAAAAGAAGCCGAGTAAAGCAGAAAGATCGTTGCATGAACAGAAGGAAATCTACGCTGAGAGTAATTACTGTGTTTCCTGTTAACGTCGACCTGTTATCTAAGCAGATAACATCTGATCAAAGTCTGATTTGAATCAGCACTTTAACACTTTCATAACCTTCAGTTGTTTGCATATTAAGCACTTTATGTTTTCATGTGACACTTTTACTGCCATAGTGTTTGCACTCATCAGTCCCACTGTGCCACTTTCACTTTCTAGTAGGGGAGACCAGGGATGGTTGTAACATGAGTTAGTCATAACTCTTTTAATTCCTCCAATCAGGAACAAATTACAGTTCACCTGGTTCACTCTGCACATGTTAAATCTAGACCTTGTTAGTCCACATGTGAAGAAGCAGCACCATGTGGTAGACACAGCAGAGTATTTTACTTTAACATTGCCTGCTTGTAGATAAACTCTTACAAGTTAAAGCATGTTAATTGTCTGTGTAGATATATTTCATGCAAGTTGTTATTGCTGATGTTTTGCTTGTTAGCTGTAAGGAAAGCTAGTTCATAGAGTCTTAGTTGGGCGTGTGAAGAACAGGAGGAACTGATAAGACTGTTGAGGATAGCACTCGCTCTGCAGTGTCTCTGTTGTGACACTGAGGAAGACTCTGGGTAAGATGATAAAGAAGGCCAGCTAAAAAGGCCACAAGAAAAAAATGAAAACAAAACAGGAAAAAAAAAGAAGAATATAGTTGATTATAAGATCTGAAGTCTTCATGGAGGAAGTTGTTTTTCATGCAGCTGTAGTTCATCGTTGAGCTGCTAGTAATGTTACACAAAGAACTTAAAGCTCACCAGGAAGAAAACTGCAATGCTCTGCAGTAGAATATGAACTAGTGGCTCACTCCTGCCCTCTAGTGGCCGAAATCAAAACCAGAGGCGGACAGAGTACACAGCTTCCTTACTTGAGTAAAAGTACAGATACCCCTTGCTAAATTTTACTCAAGTACAAGTAAAAGTACTACGGTCAGATGTCTACTTAAGTAAAAGTACTGAAGTACTTGTTTTTAAAAGTACTTGAGTATCAAGAGTACATTTTCTAAATATTGCATTACTACTGCCACAGTGCTTACATTTATGTATAGAAATGTCCTAGATGGAGTTATGACACATGTTAATGTTAATACCTTGGAGAAGAGAGAAGGAAGGAAAGGAGGGAGTAAGGAAGAATGGAAGGGAGTAAGGAAGGAAGGAAGGAAAGGAGGGAGGGAGAATGTAAAAGGAATTGAAAGTAAAATCAAGTAATTTTCATCCCGGCCGAGATGGACCTGCTGCGTCTTCTTCCATTGTTTCCTCCATGGTTTCCTTCCTTCCTTCCTTCCTTCCTTCTCTCCTTACTTTCCTCCATGGTTTCGTCTCTCATCTAACCTGACCATGGAGTTGACTTTGGCTGAAGGTGATTGCTGATAGGCTGTCCCAATCAGTGGTGCCTGCACAATCCAATCACGTTTGAGAGGGAAACGACAAATTGAGTTTTTTTAGTTTTTTTTAGTATAAGTAACGGGTACTCACGGTTATGGATAGAAATGTAGTGGAGGAGTAAAGAGTACAATATTTGCCTCTCAAATGTACTTGAGTAAAGTCATGAGTACTCCCCAAAAATGATACTCGAGTAAAGTACAGATCCCTCAAAATTGTACTTAAGTACTGTACTCAAGTAAATGTACTCCATTACTGTCCGGCTCTGATCAAAACCTGTTGTTGGCTCATAAACACAGCAGAGGAAGTCATTTAGGAACTGGATCTCCACAATGTCACCAGAGTCAATGCACAGACAGCATGAATAATTAATACAAAGTTAAGTTATTACCATTTTAATTTTACTACTTCATTATTTCTGATTGAACTGTATGAACCCTCACATGTTCCTCTGCATCCCTTCATCAGTCACACATTAACAGCAAGATTAATAAAAACCATGAGCTTTATCAACCATGAAGAATGCATCAGTATTTAAACATATGTGCTGACTGCTCAAATGAAGCTGAAATATTTCCTTTTTTAAGAGAAGTAAAAAGTATTCAAGATGAACTTAGGCAAGGCAGTTTTATTTCTATAGAGCATTTCATACACAATGACACCAACTCAATGTGCTTTATATAAAACAGATGATAGTGATAATGATAAAAACACTTACAAGTGTTATTTAACATAGAAAAGTGATACAATCTGGTCATTAATATCACACATACTAGTTTCTTAACTGATTTTTATAAATTCTATCAAAGTATAGACCTACCACAAGCTTCAACAGGATGTTAAAGACTCTGTATCTCCTGGTGCACGCTGCCTGTTTAAGGGTTAAACAAGAAATTTAATAAAAGGAAAGGAAGAGTACTTAAAGTTTTTTTTTAAAAACCCAACCTTGATAATAAAAAGACAAAGGAATGAATACTTGATCAAAGAACAAAATCTTAATTGAGAGATATGCTAAAAGAGTAAATACATGAAAAGAATAAATGATAAGCAGGCTATATTTATAAATGTAGTTAAGGCTGCACCAGGCTGCTGAGTCCCTGCACGACAAAACACACAAGCTCCAGCAGCATCTCTGGTGGGAAGTCTGGTCTGTCCCACTCATCTCTCAGCTTTTTCAGCTTCTGATCAGTCAAACAGAGAAGCTCAGTCACCCAGCGAAGCTCCCCTTTCTCCTGCAGGGAGGCGGGCAACGGCTCTGGGAGACTGACCTGATCATCCTCCATTAGACTCACCTGGACAACAGAAGAAGACAGAGAGAGAAATATGTTCCTTAATGTTGTTATGCTGAGATCAGTACAGCAGCATTTAGAGTATGTCAGTCCTTCCAGGAAATCATGAGTTTATAATCTCAACAAATTCAGAAATCTCCACATTATTTGCAAGAGTTTGTAGTCTTACTAAATTACAACAACTTGTCTGTATGAAATGGCCAAATCAACAAGCGCATAGGATCACATTTGGTGTTGTGGTAACTGACGTCATGGCAGCACATTCAAAAAGGGTTCAGGCACTTTCAGATGGATGATACACAACTCGCCACAGATCAAGTAAAACAATTCCTAAATGTTCCCAAATGAGGTTTGATTCAGTAAGTCTGAAGAATACAAGCTTTTATGTTCATGGATTTGTACGGGCAGTATTGACTGACTTTATTGGTGCTAATATTGAGCTGGAAGTTTATTTAATAAAAGCTTTTAAATGGAACTCAAGTACAGTTTTGCTTTGTTGGTAGGAGGTTTTTTTCCACATTCCCACAATTTTACTGTAAAAACATAAAAATTGGAATTCTTTGAGGACAGTTGTTCCAAAATCAAATATTTTTGCAATAATCAGAAAACACCCTGTGATATTCTGGAGGGAGTGGCATGTAAATGTTGATGAAGGAACAAAACAAACCAGCTGCTGGAGAACTGTCAGTGTTTTAGGTTTGCAGCCAGTCAGAGCAGCAGCAGCACTGTCTGGTAGACCTGAGGAGGAAACATAAACAGAGAAGATCTTTATTTCATTCATCATGTGCTGTAGATTCTGTCCAATCAGTGTGTAGTGTGAGTCAGTCCTTACTGTCCATGGCTACGACCAGCCGATGAACAGCTTCCCTCTGTTCGTCTGCTTCCTGCTGATCTTTGGAGGAGGCTCCACGAAGAAGACGCATGAATTCAGAGACAAGCCGGGACGGTGAACACTCAGTCATTTCTTCATCCAACTGAAGACAGGAAACAGAGGAGGAGGTATGTCAACTTTGTGTCTCCAGTTAGTGATAAAGTCAGAACTTAAATGACAGGTTCAGGTTGTTTCAAGTCTTCATATGTGCTATTTATTCATTTTTAAAGATGACAAACATACATCATATGTCCAGTTAGGGATAAAAGTGAAGACAGACTTTAAACGTTCCCCTCAGACACCTCTGGATGACCACACAGAGCTTCACACAGGTTTTCATCCTGACTCTGGTTGTGGACATGAGTCTTACCGTTTCCTCCAGCAGTGTGAGAGTCTCTTTGTCACGCACGATCTCCCTGAGCACTTCCAGCAGATCATGACGGCTTGACCCAGGAAGTGTTTTCAGCGGCTGCAGATAAACTTCATTCTGTAAGATTCCTGCAAGAAACACACCAGCACCTTCCATTCAGAATATAAACTTCAAGACATCTGATTAATAATTATACAATCCACAATATTCAGTGACATTAATATCTCCCAGTGTGTCAAGGCAAGGGGGAAATAAAGCAGATTAAATCAGTCGGTTCCAAAATTCTCATTGTGGTAACCTGCAGCATGCAGGAACTGTTTAGATATGACTCTTCATTGGTTGTAGCTTTTTAAAATAATAATAACACAAAAAGAAAACATAAAATGATCCTTTAGTTGATGTAGAGGGTTAGGGTTAGGGTTAGGTCTCAGAAAATCAAACCAACCATCCTGCAGGTATTCCAGCGTCTTACAGGAGTCGTCTCCGTCTCCGTCAATGCTGATGTTCCCTCCTGCAGAGGTTTCTATGGTGTCAGTTTATAAGTTATTGGAAATAACATGGAGTCAACAACAACAGCATCAGTGTAACATTAGAGATGAGCAGTAAACAACTGAACTGAGCTTCTGATATCTCAGTAAAAATCAGTTTAAAAGTTGAAAGAAAACTGAAAACAAACCTTTTCCTGAACAAAAGTGAAATAGAAGTTATGAAGTTATTGATTCGTCTCAGCTTGCTGTTGTTTTAACATGTGATGTGAATCTAGATTCAATATTCAATATTCTATTCATTATCTGTTTCAACAGCAGAAAACACTTCTGGGTTTTAACTGTTGACTAATGCATTCATAAACTTATCTGCTCACAGCAATGTTATGATGTGTTATAAACACGTATTGATGTTTTATATGCTAATTATTACTGTTAAATATTTGGAGTAAACAGAAGGAGATCATTTCTGTCTTTAAAAGAACAAACTCTACAGATGTGATTTGCAGCAGCACTGACATGATTTATGTGAGTGAGTAGAGACGCAGAAACAGAAACGGAGAGATGTCTCACCCGCTGTCTTGATCTTCTCCAGACGGTAACCGAGGATGGTGCCTTTGGGAACAGTCAGACTCATCTCACTCCTCGTGTTGCCCTGATGGAACGCTCATAGTTTTACAAACAGTCAAACAGGAACACATTAGAGAACAAAGCTCCAGCGTCTTTGTTTAATAAAGAGAGACAAACCTCTCTAAAGAAATCACCTCTGAATCTGCTGACAGAGGAGCAAAGCTGCTTTATAATAAATAAAAGAAACAAAGTCATCAGTGTCTATGATGTAGTTGCTGTGCTCCCAGCTCATAGAACCTTATGAACCTACTAGAACACTGCGCTCCCAGCTCATAGAACCTTATGAACCTACTAGAACACTGTGCTCCCAGCTCATAGAACCTTATGAACCTACTAGAACACTGTGCTCCCAGCTCATAGAACCTTATGAACCCACTAGAACACTGTGCTCCCAGCTCATAGAACCTTATGAACCTACTAGAACACTGCGCTCCCAGCTCATAGAACCTTATGAACCTACTAGAACACTGTGCTCCCAGCTCATAGAACCTTATGAACCTACTAGAACGCTGCGTGCGTAACAAGCAGAATGTCTGCGCGATGCTCACCCGTCTAAGTAGGAGCATTTTAAAATCTTGATAATACGCTCTTAAAATAACAGTGAAATATTCGGCAGTGACTTCAGACCAAAGCTCCAGACGCCATGCGTGGGCGTGTTGGTCTCAAAACGAGTTGCGTGGGCGCATCGCGGGATGGGCTTACATGTTTTTCTTCCTGAACATGCGCTGTTTGACAGACTTCTGAGTGTGAACATGTTCTTATCAGTTTATTGTTCTTACATGAATCAGACTATTACCCCGATCATCATCATCATCAGCTGGTTAGAAGTTAAAGGAAGAAAAAGACAAAAACTCACCCACAGCGAACCATAGACTATTTCATGGATCCATCCCGTCAATGAACCGCCCATCAGAGCTTCAGAAGACAATTTGACACGAGAGCTGTTGTAGACTATCTGAGTAACACAAAACAGCTTTTCTTTCTTTGGTGTCAGCTTGGTCAGCAATTTCATTTTTTTCTCCCTGTAAAGACAGTCAGAGAACAGAGAGGAGGACGAGGACAGGATGAGGAGGAAGAGGAAGGTTGAGGATATTAAATGAAATGTGAGGATATGGAATGAAACATATTGATGAAACCACACTGAGTCCCTCTTTTAAAACATTTCAGCTGCAGTGTAGTCAGTGAACATTTACACCACTTACTGTGCAGTATTATTTTACAACAGAAAATACATATAATAATTATTTTATCATCATAACGGGCAAATGTTTAATTACAATTACCTACAATAAATATCTGCTTGTGACACTATGTAAAAATGTAATTAATGTATGTAAAAAGTGCTGACTAGAGTCTGACTGATAAACATTTTTCTAAAAGTTTTTAAGGTAGCATTTTATGTTTTTATATATGTTTGATTGTTTTTCCTCGACGTACAGCAAGGGCTCTGGAACCAGTCTCCTCGAGAGGGGTTGGACTCTCGTCCACTCTGGAGTTGCCACTGGTGAGAGGCACCGGGCAGGGGTGGCAATACTTATTACCCCTCCCCCCCCCGCTTGGTGCCTGTATGTTGGAGTTTACCCTGGTAAACGAGAGGGTAGCCTCCCTCCGCCTTCGGGTGGGGGGACGGATCCTGACTGTTGTTTGTGCCTATGGTCCAAACAGCAGCTCAGAGTATCCACCCTTCTTGGACTCCTTGGAGGGGGTGCTGGAGAGTGCTCCCTCTGGGGATGCCCTCGTTCTGCTGGGGGACTTCAACGCTCATGTTGGTAGCGACAGTGAGACCTGGAAGGGTGTAATTGGGAGGAACGACCCCCTGATCTGAACCCGAGCGGTGTTCTGTTATTGGACTTCTGTGCTTGTCACAGATTGTCCATAACGAACAACAACACTCGGGTGAAAAGAGGGGCGGAGCTGTCAACTGATCACCACCTGGTGGTGAGTTGGCTACGATGGTGGGGGAGGATGCTGGTCAGACCTGGCAGACCCAAACGTATTATCGTGAGGGTCTGCTGGGAATGTCTGGCAGAGTCTCCTGTCAGAGAGAGTTTCAACTCCCACCCCCAGGAGAGCTTCGACCACGTTCCGGGGGGAGGCGGGGGACATTGAGTCCAAGTGGGCCATGTTCTGTGCCTCCATTGTTAAGGCGGCTGACCAGAGCTGTGGCCGCAAGGTGGTCGTGCCTGTCGTGGCGGCAATCCCTGAACCCACTAGTGGAAACCGGCAGTGAGGGATGTCGTCAAGCTGAAGAAGGAGTCCTAAGGGCCGTTTTGGCCTGTGGGACTCCAGAGGCAGCAGACAGGTACCGGCAGGCCAAGCGGAGCGCAGCTAGGGCGGTCACTGAGGCAAAAACTCGGACATGGGAGGAGTTCGGCTCGAAGCCATGGAAAAAGACTTCCGGACGGCTTCGAAGAGGTTCTGGACCACCATCCGGCGTCTCAGGAGGGGGAAGCAGTGTGCCGTCAACACTGTGTATGGTGGGGACGGTGCGCTGCTGACCTCGACTCGGGACGTTGTGGATCGGTGGAAGACCTCCTCAATCCCATCGACACGCCTTCCGGTAAGGAAGCAGGGCCTGGGGACTATCTCTGGGGTGGAGGTCACAGAGGTGGTCAAAAAGCTCCTCGGTGGCAGGGCCCCGGGGGTGGATGAGATCCGGCCCGAGTTCCTCAAGGCCCTGAATGTTGTGGGGCTGTCATAGTTGACACGACTCTGCAGCATCGCATGGACATCGGGGGCAGTGCCTCTGGATTGGCAGACTGGGGTGGTGGTCCCTCTTTTTAAGAAGGGGGACCGGAGGGTGTGTTCCAACTATAGGGGGATCACACTCCTCAGCCTCCCTGGTAAGGTCTATTCGGGGGTGCTGGAGAGGAGGGTCCGTCGGATAGTCGAACCTCGGATTCAGGAGGAGCAGTGTGGTTTTCGTCCAGGCCGTGGAACTGTGGACCAGCTCTACACCCTCTGCAGGATCCTTGAGGGTGCATGGGAGCTAGCCCAACCAGTCCACATGTGTTTTGTGGACTTGGAGAAGGCATTCGACAGTGTCCCTCGGGGAGTCCGGTGTGGGGTTCTCCGGGAATACAGGGTTTTCAGACCCCCTGATACGGGCCATCCATTCCCTCCTATTCCCTGCAAAGCTCTGGATTTACCAGTCGATCATGGTTCCTACCCTCACCTCTGGTCATGAGCTTTGGGTTCCTACCCTCACCTCTGGTCATGAGCTTTGGGTAGTGACCCAAAGAACAAGATCGTGGGTACAAGCGACCGAAATGAGCTTCCTCCGTAGGCTGGCTGGGCTCTCCCTTAGGGTGAGAAGCTGGGTCATCTGGAGGAGCTCGGAGTAAGACCCCCTGCTCCTCTGGAGCCAGATAAGGAAGCATGGGCATCTAGTCAGGGTGCCTCCCGGACGCCTCCCTGGTGAAGTGTTCAGGGCCCGTCCCACCGGTAGGAGACCCCGAGGAAGACCCAGGACACGCTGGAGAGACTATGAGAGACTCTCGGCTGGCCTGGGAACGCCTCGGGATCCCCCGGGAAGAGCTGGACGAAGTGGCTTGGGAGAGGGAAGTCTGGGCTTCCTGCTTAGGCTGCTGCCCCCGAGACCCGACCCCGGATAAGAGGAAGAGGACGGTAACGGTAATGGGTTTTGTTGTTGTGTTTTTCTATGTGTTTGTTAAATTCCCAGTGTAGTTTACTGGTTCAGTGCAATGATGTAATTTTAGACATTTTTTGTTAAACTGTAAAATATCACAGCCTCTGTTAGATATCTTTGTCAGTGCTTGATATCCATATTTGAGAGATAATTGCGAAAAATGTGTTTATGTGTATATTCTGTGTATATATATATACATATATAGATTATGAGATTACATTGGAATTATTTTACTCTCTAATATTGTTATCAGCATCAGCCACAAAAATCCAATATTCAAACACTCTGAGATAAACAGGAACATACTTGTCATTCAAACTGTGAAATTGATTGTCGTCCACTGCCTTTCTCATCACAGCGGTGGATGATGCTCCGTCCACTGTGTCCATCGCTGCAGCTGCTTGCAGACCGGCTTGAGCTGCATCACCTCCTACAGAGCCTTGACCACTTTTGCCCCTCCGGTAATCATAATCCTCCATCAGAACCTTCTCTCTGACTTCTGCAGGGACATTTCACCTCAGTATTTATGAACTTTTTCCAAGCATTGAATCATTTTCACTGATTGTCTCACATGTTTGAGACCTCCTGACAAAGACTCATAATGCTCACTGATTGAAGTGCACACCTGTTTATGTCATTCACACTAAAACATATTATGTGCTTTATTACTTAGTTATATTATATATATTATATTTTAATATTATATTTTAATATCATATTATATTTTATTACTGTATTACTTTACTACCCTCTCTTCTTCAAATTTCCACTAGGAATTACAGTATAAATATTGGACCCGTCCATCAGAACATGCAGCATAATGAAAGAGATTCATCACACCAGGTCTGTGATTCTTCAGAGAAACAAACATCTACTACAAGTAAGAACATGATGATCCTATTAAATACAAATAATCTGTTTGTCCTTTTATTCTGAAACTTCACTACATGACGCTGATGATGCTTTCAAGATTTCAATATGTAATGAAGTCATCTTTGTTCTTGTTTTTGGTATCTTTACGGCTGTTCACATGTAGTTTTGTCAGAGTACACACCTGGTTCATCGTCCGGTTCCTCCAGCACGTCCAGCAGTGTTGTCGTGAAGAACTTTGTCTTGCTGAGGTTGAAGGGGATCTTTCTGACCTTGACTAATGTCAGCATCTCAATCTCCAAATTGAGATTTTCATTAGCTCTGAGGTTCTTGTCACCCACTTGCTCCAGAGTGGTGTTGGTATAATGTCTAAACATTGTGGACACAAGCACACCGTCCCTGTTGCTACTGTCAAATGGAAACTGGCAAGTAGGAAACTGGTTAAAAAACAACGTTTCAGATTTAAACTCTTAGAAAAGAAGCCGAGTAAAGCAGAAAGATCGTTGCATGAACAGAAGGAAATCTACGCTGAGAGTAATTACTGTGTTTCCTGTTAAAGGCGAGCTGAGTTTGACTGAGGAACGGACTCACACAACGGAAATACACACACACGGAAATACACACACACACACACACACACACACATGCTCACACAGGAACACACAGTCAGGAAGTGAACTCTCTGAACAGATAACAACAGCTGGAAAAGTCTGATTTGAATCAGTAGTGCACTTTAACACTTTCATAACCTTCAGTTGTTTGCATATTCAGCACTTTATGTTTTCATGTGACACTTTTACCGCCATCGTGTTTGCACTCATCAGTCCCACTGTGCCACTTTCACTTTCTAGTAGGGGAGACCAGGGATGGTTGTAACATGAGTTAGTCGTAACTCTTTTAATTCCTCCAATCAGGAACAAATTACAGTTCACCTGGTTCACTCTGCACATGCTAAATCTAGACCTTGTTAGTCCACATGTGAAGAAGCAGCACCATGTGGTAGACACAGAGTATTTTACTTTAACATAGCCTGCTTGTAGATAAACTCTTACAACTTAAAGCATGTTAATTGTCTGTGTAGATATATTTCAAGAAAAGCTAGTTCATAGAGTCTTAGTTGGGTGTGTGAACAGGAGGAACTGGTAAGACTGTTGAGGATAGCGCTCGCTCTGCAGTGTTACCAAGAATATAAATATGCATCATTGATAACATGTACTGTATGTAGGAAGACTCTGGATAAGCTGTTAAACAAGGCCAACTAAAAAGGCCACAAGAAAAAAATCAAAATCAAAATGGAGGAAGTTGTTTTTCATGCAGCTGTAGTTCATCGTTGAGCTGCTAGTAATGTTACACAAAGAACTTAAAGCTCACCAGGAAGAAAACTGCAACGCTCTGCAGTAGAATATGAACTAGTGGCTCACTACTGCCCTCTAGTGGCCGAAATCAAAACCTGTTGTTGGCTCATAAACACAGCAGAGGAAGTCATTTAGGAACTGGATCTCCACAACGTCACCAGAGTCAATGCACAGACAGCATGAATAATTAATACAAAGTTAAGTTATTACCATTTTAATTTTACTACTTCATTATTTCTAATTGAACCCCTCACATGTTCCTCTGCATCCTTTCATCAGTCACACATTAACAGCAAGATTAATAAAAACCATGAACTACATCAACCATGAAGAAAGCATCAGTATTTAAACATATGTGCCGACTGCTCAAAGGAAGCTGAAATATTTCCTTTTTTAAGAAGTAAAGTAAAAAGTATTCAAGATGAACTCAGGCAAGGCAGTTTTATTTATATAGAGCCTTTCATACACAATGGCACCAACTCAATGTGCTTTACATAAAACAGAAAAACATTAAAACATACAATTAACCTAACCCCCCCCCCCCCACACACACACACACACACACACACTAATAATAAAAACAAAGTACAGAAAAATAGAAAGATAGAAATAAAATGCTAGAATAGAGCATTAAATATAAGATTACAGCATAAAATTATGGTGTGTGTGTGTGTGTGTGTGTGTGTGTGTGTGTGTGTGTGTGTGTGTGTGTGTGTGTGTGCGCGCTTCTGGGTGAAGTATGAACTCAGAGTGTTTAACAACGAAATAAATGAGTTTCACATTAAAGGAATATAAAGCTAAAAGTTAAACAGAAATAAAAACATTCATATAAAACAAGATGATATTAGAATAAAAATAACAATAAAACATATTAAAAGTAGTTTAAGAAACAGAATTAAATAATAATATTAATAATAAATAAGATAAATTAAAATACAACTATTAAAGAAGTGCAGAGTGAGAGAGAGCTTTTATCAGTGTTGTTCTATGTTTGACCACCAGGAGGCGCCTCTGTACCACAATGTGACCAGACCTGCTGCTGTGTGTGTGTGTGAGAGTGAGAGAATGTGTGTGTGTGTGTGTGTGTGTGAGAGTGAGAGAATGTGTGTGTGTGTGTGTGTGTGTGTGTGTGTGTGTGTTTGTGTGTTTGTGTGTGTGTGTGTGTGTGTGTGTGTGTGTGTGTGTGAACAATAATAATAATTAAAGCTGCAGCGATGAACGCCCCCCCCCCCCCCCCCCCCATGCATGCCAGATACAATAGGGCCCTAATAATACTAATAATAATAATAATAATATAAACCCAGATTACTTTCAGATATATGTTATTGATCTCATTTTCTCTTTGAGGTTGTAATAAATGAATCCTGATCAACAGTTTGTGTGAAAATAATAAAATCTGATCAAGTTCAAATAAACTGAAGACGTTTCAGACTTTAAGAACATTTTTCATCATTTCATGAATGAATAATAATAATCTGATCATAAACATCCTGTCAGTGATCAGCTGTTCATCAGTTTGATTGATTCTCTGTGTGAATCTGAAGCTGTTCAAACATCAGCTGACTGAAGTTTAATGTTTAATAAACTTAAACACATGATGAAAAATACACGTATGACTCCTTTTTATTAATAATGAGATGAGTTTATAAACCTGTCAGCAGCACTTCCGGTTTAATAAGATTGATTATTGATTGATGAATGATTTTAAACAGAGAATCATCTTTAACCCAGTTTTAGAGTCTCTGTCTCTGTTAACTCAAATATGATGAGACTCTACAGCTGATCACATGATCACATGATCACATGGTCACGTGATCAATCAGCCCATTAACAGTAAAATGTTTTGTTTCAATTAAAGCAAAAAAATAAATAGAGCCAAATATTGTGTGTGCAGCTTCTCATGTGTGAATATTAAACACAATAAACCCTTTATACATTAATCAATCAGTTTAATGATCATTTAATAATAATAATAATAATAATAATAATAATTCAGATGTGTTCATTTATCAAAAAGATGTTTAAAAACTGTGAATTCTGTTTTTTATTGATATTTCACAGAGTCAACAGAAAGAGAATAAAATCACATTATTATGAATTTAATGTTAAAAAGACTGAACATTGATTTTATGACTCATAAATACAGTTTACTGTTTTAATCAAACTACAAAAAATAAGAAGTTTTAACTCTGAAACATTTCATGCTGAGATGTGTAGATATGATCATGTTTGTATTTATTTAACTGGTTTAAACTCAGCAGCTTCCTTTGATCTATAAAATGATAAATGTGAATATTTAACTGAAGCAACATGAGATGAATTCACTGCTGTGTGTTAAAGTTTAACCTGCTGATGTTTTAAAGTCTTTAAATATGAAATCATTTCCTCAATAATATGAAAAAAGGTGAAATAAGATCAAATAAGTTTCCTTCTGATAGAATATAAAACCATTCTTCTCTAAACTCTAAAACATTTAAATATAAACTTCTTTTTTTAATCTTTTTTTTTCTTTTTTTCCTCCTCTGATTGTGTCTCATCCGCTCAGCCAATCAGGAGGCCTCCCGAAATCCAGGCTGCCTACGTCACGGCCAGCTCAGCCAACCGGTGCAGAGGTCCCCGCCCCGGTGGTCGGTGTAGTCGGTAAAGTTTGGGACCGAAAACATCAGAGACAAGATCATGTTTTATTACCTCACAGTGAGACGCTGCTGCGGGACTGTGCGGGACTCTGACTGCGGGACTCTGACTGCGGGACTTTGCGGGACTCTCAACTCTTTGGACTTCCAGCAGGATTTTGTATAAAATGGGTTTTAATCTGCGGGTGTGCGCGTGCAGCTGCGGGTTCTAGTCTGCACTGTTTCGGGCTCCACTAAACCCGCAGAAGCGTGCTCCAGCCCCGCACGCTCCCCCGCACAGAGGGGGGGTTATGTTAGCCGTGGGTCCCATGGACGGGTCCCGCCAGAGCGCCTTCCTCCTCAGCCCCCCCCCACTAGCAGCTCTGCACAGTATGACCGAGATGAAGACTCCTCTGTACCCGGCCTACCCGCTCTGCTCCACCGGGCCGACCTCCTCCACCTCCCCGGCCACCACGTCTCCTAACCCGGGCGGGATGGCCGTCTCCTCCCCGGGGATCAAGTCGTCTGCGGGGCTTTCTTCCGGTCTCGGTTCCCCGCAGCTCTGCTCCTCCGCGACCCCGCACGGAATTAACGACATCCTGAACCGGCCGGTCCCGACTTGCACCGGAGGCACCGGAGCCGTAGCAGCAGCCGGAGCCGCCTCCTCCTCCTCCTCTCCCTCAGCTGCGGGGCTTCTTGCGGGTTTGCCCCGGTTCAGCAGCCTCAGCCCGCCGCCGCCTCCCGGACTGTACTTCAGCCCCGGGGCCGTGGCCGTGGCCCGGTACCCGAAGCCTCTGGCGGATCTACCGGGCAGGACACCGATCTTCTGGCCGGGAGTCATGCAGAGCCCGCACTGGAGAGACGCCAGATTTGCGTGTTCAGCCCGTAAGTGTGCGGGATGAGCGGGATGAGCGGGACTAAACACTTTAAAGGCTTTTTATACAAGGAGAAGAAGAAGAAAGGAATCACTGCTGATTAATCATCAGAATAAAAAAAAATCACTTTATTAAATTTAAAGAGAAGAAAATGATCAAAAGTTAATTTTAAAATCAGATTATTTTAACACAGAGAAATAATTCTGTTATAATAAAATATTATAATATAAAAAGTCAGCGGAATAAATGAGTTTTATAGTTTAAAATAAAAACAAACCCAGAAAGTGATATTAATGGGTTATTCATTTGTTATTAATTTATTATTAATGTGTTAATAATTTATCCTACGTGAAGATTAATAGCTGAATATTTCAGTCTGGGTCAAATTCTGGTTTTCATAATTTAAAATCCAAACTTTAACATTTTACAGTTTATTAATAAATCATTTCTCTGCTTTTCTTCTTTGAGCTCATGAAATATAAACATGGATTTATTTCCTCTCTGATTATAAATGTGATGTTTTACACTCTAACTCTAACCCTTTATTAAAACATGTTAGAGATGAAAACATGAAAATCAACTTTAAGCTGGATCTGTGATGTCAGAACAACCTGTAACTATAGCAACCGCAACCTGATGGTCTGTCTGCGCGGTTATACCTGACCTCAAAGTTAAATACATTTAATTTAATATCATTTATTATTATCATTATTATTAGTAGTAGTATTATTATTATCATTATTATTATTATTATTATTATTATTATTATTATAGATTATTATTATAGATTATTATTAGGGCCCTATTGTGTCTGTAGACCGACCAGCATGGGGGGGCGAGGGCCCGTTCATCGCTGCTTGCAGTTTTAATTATTATTATTATCATTAGTATAAATATTATTGTTATTATTATTATTATTATTATTATTATTGTAATTATTATTGTAATTATTATTATTGATGATCATTCAGCAGAAAACTGACTGAGGATCTGATCAGAGCTGAACTGATAATCAATCAGACTTGAGGTCACGTGACTGAATGTTTTTTTCTGTTTCAATGAATTTAAATTTCAGAGCATTTTAAAGTAAGATCCAAACATTAAGAATAATAGTTATAATAATAGTAGAAGTGGTAGTGTGTATATATATGTGTGTGTCTGGGCCTATCTGAGGTGTCTAAGGTGTCTGAGGTGGGCTCGTGTCTGAGGTGTGCTCGTGTCTGAGGTGTGCTCGTGTCTGAGGTGTCCTCGTGTCCTCCTGTCTGAGGTGTCCTCGTGTCTAAGGTGTGCTCGTGTCTCTCTCCACAGATCAGAACTCGGTGCTGTTGGATAAAGACGGGAAACGGAAACACACGCGACCCACCTTCTCAGGTCAGCAGATTTTTGCTCTGGAAAAAACTTTTGAACAAACTAAATATCTGGCGGGACCTGAGAGAGCGCGGCTGGCGTATTCCCTGGGCATGACGGAGAGCCAGGTGAAGGTGAGCAGCTCACACAACCCGGTTATTACTGAGCAGAGAGAATAACTCCCAATAATATATAATAGAAATATATAATCTGGAGACGTTTCTGCTAATTAATGAATCAATTAAAGAGTCTTATATTAATAATCTCACATTTTCCCGCGTGCATTCAGCTCATTTTAATTTATTATCATTAAATTAAAATGCTATGTAATGCACGAGGCCTTTCTATCATAAAGGTCACGAGCTTCTTTCAAGTCCAAATTGCTCCCATGATGCTTCCGGTTTATTTATTTTATGCTTTTTTAAAAACATTGTATTTATGTGGAAAAACATGCAGGATTAATGTTATTATAAATGTGATTTTAG